>NW_019154090.1:17635471-17875986 GCF_002288905.1 Enhydra lutris kenyoni | reverse complement strand
GATATCGAAGAGGTTACTGCCTATGTTCTCCTCTAGGATTCTGATGGATTCCTGTCTCACGTTGAGGTCTTTTATCCATTTTGAGTTTATCCTTGTGTACGGTGTAAGAGAATGGTCGAGTTTCATTCTTCTACATATAGCTGCCCAGTTTTCCCAGCACTATTTATTGAAGAGACTAGAACCATTTAGAATTTATGAATTAGTTTGTGGAGAACTGGCATCCTTATGGTATGTCTTCCTTCCTATTCATAATATAACCCACCATTTAGTCAGACCTTCACAATGGGTTGCAATATGTTTTGTAATTTTCTTCGTAAAGTTTCCCACTTTTTGGTTTAGAGTTATTCCCAGTTACCTTATGATTTTTGACTCATGTGACTACTATTTTTTAAAAAAATTATATATTTTCTAATTTGGCTGTATTTAATGTATAAAAATAACTTGGGATTTTAAAAATGTTGAATTTCTTTTTTTTTATTTTTTCAGTGTTCTAAGATTCATTGTTCATGCATCACACCCAGTGCTCCATGCAATACGTGTCCTCCTTAATACCCACCACCAGGCTCACCCAACCCCCTACCCCCCTCCCCTCCAAAACCCTCAGATTGTTTCTCAGAGTCCACCGTCTCTCTTCATTCCCCACTCTGATTTCCCCCAACTCACTTCTCCTCTCCATCTCCTAATGTCCTCCATGTTATTCCTTATGGTCCAGAAATCAGTTGCTTTCTTATACACTAACAAGGAAAATATAGAAAGGGGAATTAGAGAATCGATTCCATTTACTATAGCACCAAGAACCATAAGATTCCTGGGAATAAACCTAAACAAAGAGGTAAAGGATCTGTACTTGAGGAACTACAGAACACTCATGAAAGAACTTGAAGAAGACACAAAAATATGGAAAAGCATTCCATGCTTATGGATCAGGAGAATAAACATTGTTAAAATGTCTATACAGCCTAGAGCCATCTATACTTTCAATGCTGTCCTGATCAAAATTCCACCGGCATTTTTCAAAGAGCTGGAACAAACAATCCTAAAATTTGAATGGAATCAGAAGAGACACTGAATTGCTAAGGAAATGTTGAAAAAGAAAAACAAAACTAGGGGTATCATGTTACCCGATTTCAAGCTTTACTGCAAGGCTGTGATCACCAAGATAGCAGAAGAACAGACACATAGACCAGTGGAACAGAGTAGAGAGCCCAGATACGGACCCGCAACTCTATGGTCAAATAATCTTTGACAAAGCAGGAAAAAATATCCAGTAGAAAAAAATTTGAATTTAAATGAAGCCACTGAACTCAAATATCTCATTAGTTTTAGTAGTTTTTAGATTTTCTGGGATGTTCAGAGCAGCAATCAAATTGTAGGCAAATCATGACAATAATGACAATTTTTACTTTCCAAACCTTGTACCACATGCTGCTGCTGCTTCTTGTTTTCACTTGTTTATTTGCCTTCTGAAGTGACAAAAACCTTCAGAAGAACAGAAGGGGAAATACCAGGTGTTTGCATGTTGTTGCTAATTTTAATGGAAATTTCCTTGACATTTAACCATGAAGTATTATGTTTATTATGGCTTTTATTATCATTATTTTAGGTATATATTTAGGTTAAAAAAACCCTATTTCTCTTGCTTACATTGTGCAAATGTTGAGTTTCATTGAATACTTTTTCTGCAACTATTGAGATAATAATATAGTTTTATCTCCTAACATGCCAATGTGGTGCATCACTTCATTAAGTTTTCTGACTTTTAACCACTCTTTTTTTTTTTTTAAGATTTTTATTTATTCATTTGACAGAGAGAAATCACAAGTAGACAGAGTGGCAGACAGAGAGGAGGAAGCAGGTTCCCTGCCAAGCAGAGAGCCTGATGTGGGGCTCGATCCCAAGACCCTGGGATCATGATCTGAGCCAAAGGCAGAGGCTTTAACTCACTGAGCCACCCAGGTGCCCCATAACCACTCTTGCATAAACAACTTGACATAAATTCTATTTGACCATGTTTTATAATTTTTAAAAAAAATTAGATTCGATTGACTTTTGTTTAAGACATTCAGGTTAATATTTATTTATTTATTTGTTTATTTATTTTTTAAAGGTTTTATTTATTTATTTGACAGACAGAGATCACAAGTAGGCAGAGAGGCAGGCAGAGAGAGAGAGGAGGAAGCAGGCTCCCTGCAGAGCAGAGAGCCCGACGTGGGGCTCGATCCCAGGACCCTGGGATCATGACCTGAGCCGAAGGCAGAGGCCTAACCCACTGAGCCACCCAGGCACCCCTCAGGTTAATATTTATAAAGGGAAATTGGTCTATAATTTTCCCATGCTATCTGCGGAGGATTGTGTTCTTGTTAACCAGGCTTGGACTCTACCTGCCCTGTAAGAGGAATACATGTTTTCAGTGTGAACATGTTGCACCCTTGTAGCTGGAACTTCCCTGCAAAATGAGACTGTTTCTTGCAGGGGACATGCCTTCAGCCTGTGCCCCTGAACGTGAAAACACGTGGAACAGAGATGCAGACTAGGGCATGGCTCAGCTGACCTAGAGGTCACATGTAATATGAATTCAGAATAAATCTTTGTCTTTATAAGTCACAGAGAGTTTTGGATTTTCTCTGCATTAGTAAAGCTGACTAATTAATTATCCATATCTGGTTTTAGAATCAAGGCTAATCTAACCTCATAAAATTGGCTAGTACCCTTCTTTTCTCTTCCCTGAAAGAATTTGTATAATACAGAAATATCTTGTTCCATGAATGCTGGTAAAATTCAATTATAAAACTGTCTGGGCCTGGTATTTCTTTTGGGATGTAGAAGAATTTTGACAAATGATTCCATTTTAAAAATAGTTATTGATATAATCCAGGTTTTCCATTTTTTTGTGTGTCAATCTTGATGTTTTTTATTTTTATAGAAAATTTCTCATTGTATTTATGTCTTATGTCAACATATAGTTGTTTATAACAATCTCATTATTAAAAAACAAACCTTTTCTGTATTTTAATTATGATCAAATGAGAATATTGTTTATGCCTTATCTCTTTTTTTGATTAATCTTGTAATAAGTTTGCCTACATAATTAGTATTTTCAGAGAACCAGTTTGTTCTTTGTCAAAACTTTCTGTCAAGATTGTCAAAAACTTCTTGTCAAAACTTCTTTTTTTTTCCTATATCATTAACTTTTGCTTTTATTTTTATTTTCTTCTTTCTACTTTTTTTAAAAAAGTTTTCTTTCTGGCTTTAAAAGTGAATGCATAATTCATTTATTCTCAATATTACATATATTAGAGCATTATAGCATTAGCTGCAAAGAGCAGAGACCCAAAATAACAGTAGCTTAAATAAGATGATAGTTAATTTTTCTCACACACAAAAATTTAGAAGGTAGGAAATTCAGGGCTGGCATGGTAACTGTGCTTTGCAAAAGCCTCTGGGACTCAAGAGCATTCTATTTTGTTGTTTTAGGGCATTGCTCATGTCTGTCTGATGCAAGAGAATTCATCTCTATGTCTGTGTTCCAGCCAGAAAGAAGGAGGAAGGGGATAAAAAAGGATTTTCTCCCTTGAAGAAATGACCTGGAAGTTACATACATCACTTCTCTTCATACCCCACTGTCAAGAACTCAGAGTTATAGCTGCATATGAGAGACTGGAAAATTTGACATTTATTTTGAGAAGCCATATGTCCAGCTAAAAATTATGGGATTTATTACTATGGTGAAAAGGATAGTGCATATGGGGACAACTGGCAATTTCTGCCACAGTCCAGCCTTTGTTACCCAAGCATCTGCATGTACCCATCTTCCCAACCGTCCCAACACCAAAGTGGACAATGCTACTGCTCATTGTAGTTACTGAATCCAACTCAGAGTTTAGAATCGCTGGGTAATGCACCGTCCTCTCTGTTGGGTCTAGATGTGGTTCATGCTGGGGCAGGGACTTAAAAAGTACATTGCACCTCTAGGTGTTTATCCAAAGGACACAAAAATAGTGATTCAAAGGGGCACATGCACCCCAGTGTTTATAGCAGCAAAGTCCACTCTAGCCAAACTTTAGAAAAATCCTAGATACCCATTGACAGATGAATGGATAAAGATGTGGTACACACACACACACACACACACACACACACACACATATACACACACACTGGAATATTACTCAGCCATCAAAAGGATGAACTCTTGCCATTTGCAACGATGTAAATGGAGATAGAGGGAATTATGCAAAGCTAAGTAACTCAGTCAGAGAAAGACAAATACCAAAAGGTTTCATTCCTATGTGGAATTTAAGAAACAAAACAGATGAACAGAGGGGAAGGAAAGGAAAAATAAGATAAGGTGAAAACAGAGAAGGATGCAAACCATAAGAGACTCTTAGCCCTAAGGAACAAACTGAGGGTTGCTGCACGGGAGATGGGGGGATGGGGTAACTGGGTGATGGGCATTAAGGAGGGCACATGATGTAATGAGCACTGGGTGTTATGTGCAACTCATGAATCACTAAATTCTACCTCTGAAACTAATAATACACTATATGTTAACTAAGTTGAATTTAAATAAAACTTCTGTAAAGGAAGATCCATTATCAGCCTTTCACATAGCCAATATACCACGATGAAGTAGGATGAGGAAAACAATAAAAAATCCCATTTGGATGGAGGAGAAGGTCAGACACCCAATGGCTGCTGCTCCGTAACCATGACTACACCCCACCCCCTATCCAGCAGCCCCTGATTCTCACTCTTGGAGGAACTCTTCATTTCTTCATCCTTGATGTCTCCTGGTGTTACCTTTTTGGACGTTCTTCTCTGTCCTTTATCCTTCTTGGCCACATCAGAGGTGGGCCTTGCAGAACACGTTCTCCTTGGGGATGAGAAAGCTCTTGGAGCTCTCTTCTGGCTAGTACGTGTCAAGTCGATTCCCTGGCAAACACCCCCAGCCAGCTCTCTTGTTTATTTATTTATTTTTAGTATTTTTAAAAAAAATTATTTAAATTCAATTAGCCAACATCCAATAGTCCATCATTAATTCTTTTAAAGATTTTATTTATTTATTTGAGAGAGAGAGACAGTGAGAGAGAGCATGAGCGAGGAGAAGGTCAGAGAGAGAAGCAGACTCCCCGTGGAGCTGGAAGCCCGATGCGGGACTCGATCCCAGGACTCCAGGATCATGACCTGAGCCGAAGGCAGTCGTCCAACCAACTGAGCCACCCAGGCGTCCCGACCCATCATTAATTTTTGATGCAGCTCTCTTATTTAGAAGTAGATTTTCAAAACCTGAAAATTCTTGTGTTACTTTTTAAATTTTTCTTTTAAAGGTGCCTCGCTTATTCCTCTATCCCTCAATGGAGTGGGCACTAACAGGTGCATCTAACACAGAGACTTGGGTGGGAAAGACATCTCCATTAATTGAACAGTTTCCTCCATGCCAGCTCCAATTTTATGGCAAAAACATCTTTTTAAAAGAAGGTGTTGATAAAACTTTGGGGCCATGGTATTATTTCCTGCTAAGTCTGGTACACAGAGCTCTCATCCTTAATAGCTTTATTGTGGAGGTATAAAAGAAATTGACCTTTTCCATCCTGAAAAGTCCCAAATGGCCAGACTCCTGGTCAAGTTAGATTGTAAACCACAGGCAGAGTGCTTCAGGGCTGCATTTTCTTCCATTTTTGTAGCACACTGGCTAGCTTTATCTTGGATTTCTATCCATTCATTAGGATTTCGCAGAAATCCACAAGAAGCAGAAACACAGACCCAAGATTCCTTCTATATTATGTATATATTTCCCCTAGCACTACAGGCTCAGTGAACACATGGCCTGTCTTGCAAAGTAGAGCATTACTATTCTTCCGAGTATAGAATCACTGCATAACAAGAATTACTAATTTTCCAACCTGAGCTATCTGAGTCAGCCATTCCTATCGCCCAGCCGGTAGTCTAAAGCCACGTAGATGTTTGCTTCTGATACATTCAGCCCTCCACTTTCAGGTATCCAAATTAGGTGGATCTCTGTTTAACAGAAGTCATGGCTTTCACAAGATAAATGTTTATTTCTCATAGAAAACACTGGAGGTGGGCAGTCCAGCCCTATGCGGAGGAGGTTCTGCTCCATGAAATCCTTAGGGACTCAAGATTTTCCTGTCTTTTCCTTCACCAACCCTTAGGGTATTGTCCTTGTCCCCTGTCAATACAGAAGCTCCACAACAGAGAGGGATCTGTCCTGGTTTGCTTGGGACTTTCTGGGGGCACTGAAGGTCCCATGTCCCAGGAAAACTGGTAGAGTTGGTTGCACTACTGTATTTTCACGACAGTTGGATGTATCTCAGTTCCATTCTGATGCTCACCAGCCCAAGTCAGCATCAGAGCTCCCAACTTAAGGGCTCATTCTTCCCCAAGACCGCCCCCACTTTAGGCAGGTGGTGTTCCCAGGCCATCCTGAGTTTCTGACCAATCGCTTACCAATCCAGGAGGTTCCCACAACACCTTGTGGGTGGGATAATTGGCTCTCATGATCCACAGAACTCAAAGTTCTGAAAGTGAAATACTTACGATGGCACTTTTCTCCTGAAGGGAACACATAGGAGGGAGCAGGAGGATCCCGAATGCAGGGCTTCCAGGCCCTTTCCCTGTAGAGTCAGGGTGTACTACCAACTCCCCACATCATTGTGGACACTAGTCTGGAGGCTCCTCTGGGCTTAGAGTCCAGGGAATTTATTGGGTTTAGTTTATGTAAGCACGATTGATTGAGTCATTGGCCACAGGATTAAACTCAATATCCAGATCTCCCTTCCCTCCCCAGAGGGTAAGTGGCTGAAAGTCTCAGCTCACTAGTCCTTCTGGTGACTAGTCCCCCACCCCCATCCTGAATGATCTAGGGCTTACCTAGTGTCACTTATCTTGCATCAAAGAGCAGCTCTCTATCACTCAGGACATCCCCAGGGTTTTTGAAGCACTGTGCTTGGAACCCAGGATCGAGGCCAGGCAAGTTATTTATTACATCACAGCAAACCCACTGCCGCCATGTATATATTTTGGTCAGCAAGAAGGTGAAAAGCATCAAGGAGTCAGGTTGGGGGACATGATCAGAAAACTATGTATTACTTCTTTTCACAACCTGTTGACCAGAACTTCAATCCTGGCCATTCTAACTGCGAGATAGACTGGGAAATAGGGCCTGTATGGCCTGTATTCTGTAGCTATGTGCCTGCCTAGAAATCAGAGGTTTAATTACTATAGGAAAGAAGGAGGATAGATATTGAGGTATATTTACTAGTCTGAACAAAAGTTTTATTTTTTTTTAAGAATTTATTTATTTAATTATTAGAGAGCCTGCACAAGAGGGGGTGGGGAGTGGCAAGGGGTAGAGGGAGAGGAAGAGGCCAACTCCCTGCTGAGCAGGGATTCCCAATGCGGGGCTCCATTCCAGGATCCTGGGATCATGACTTGAGCCCAAGGCAGACGCTTAATTGACTGAACCACCCAGGTGCCCCTAAACCACATATCTTTCTTTGATAATGTATTAAGCCTACACAGTTTCTTTGATGTCCTGCCTTAGCTCTAGCCAACAAGATTGGTGTGCAGTATTTTCATTGCTTCTCAGTTCTAAATATTTTATAATTTCCTTTGTGAAAATATGATCTTTCACCACTATGTTGATCAAAACTCTATACGTTTTTCACAAAAGTAGGATCCTATTGTGTATATGTTATCTTGCAAATTTCTTTTAAAAATGTAATAATGTCTTACAAAAATTTCTCCATGTAAGCACATCCTTAATTATTTTATTAAGATAAATTCGATGCATGGGATTGCTCCTTCAATGACATGTTCTTTAAAAAATGAATGATTGCCACGATTGTCAGGGTGCCCCCCCCAGAGAGGACAAACCAGATTTTACTCCCTTCCATCTTATAGAACGGCACCCACTTCTTGCACCATCTTGAGCACCGCGTACCATATTTTTATCTTGGCTGATGGTCAGACCAACTCCTTTCCCTCGAGAACAGAGAGAAACTTGAAAATGTCCAGCAGCCGGCACAATAAAAAGGAACTCCAGGAGTGGATCCTGACTCTCATTTCCTGCCCAGGACGGAGGGTGGAAAAATGACAAAGTCCGGTTGTGCCTCTCTTTCACAACCAGAATTTCAGATTCTAAAATTCTTTTGCTCTGTCTAGCTCCAACTGGGTTGAAATTTTGTGGAAAAGATGTCCTTCTCCTGAGGAACAAATCACCCCTGCTAACATCTGTGCCTCACCCAGGACGCCAGGCTCGACAAATACTCTTTTTAGTCAAGTGTGTTGTCTTAGCTGGAAGCTGGAGAACCATCAAGTCTCTCCTTTGCTGATGTGCAGCTCAGCTGGGTCCTTATCGCTCTTGTCTCTGCCCAAATGCTTTTATGACTTCCCTTCCAAAGCTGGCAGCACTGGGGCCACCCACCTATCCCAGTTAGGGTTATTGGTCCTTTGGAAGGAGAAATGTAGCCATTTACAGGCGGAAACCAAAATAACAATTGAACTTCTATACTCCTGATCCCATTTGAGCCTCGTACCACCCGGTGAGCTAAGAAGGATTATTGTTTCCCTTTTGTCAATGAGTGCACTGAGGGATAAAAAAGCCTAGGGAAATTTTGTTGGCTTACCCAGTCAGAAAGAGGCCTTCCCTGACTGCTTTTGCTGTGGAACCTGTGTGTTCTGTCACTATCAATATTACTCTATTTGAATATTCTGGATCGCAGTGTATGATTTTGGTCTTTACTTGTTTCCTTGTTGTGGTAGACAAGTCTCTGAGATGGCGCCCAGGGATCCTCACCTCCCAGTATTTCTGTCATTGCGTATCTCCTCCCACCCTGAATCATGCTGGTTTGTGCTCCTACTGGAATCTAGCAGAAATGACATAGGACTTTTCAAGGTCAAATAGAAGATAGCTTTGCCCTGCTTTGGGAAGACATCTGCCTTGTTATAGGGATTCCCAAGCATCCCATGGAGAGGCCACATGCAGAGTGACAAGGGCCTCCCACTCACAGCCAATGTCAGCTTGCCAGCCACATAAATAAGCCATCTTGGAAATGGATCCATCGACTCAGTCCAGATGACTGTCTCTGCAGTCTCCCAGGAGGCCTTCTAGCAGAATTGCCCTGTCAAGTGGCTCCTGATTTCCTGACCCTTGTGTGTCCCCCTTTGAGATATTGGAATTGAAGTGTGAGATATAATGGATGTTTAATGTCATTGGAAGCAAGGAATGGGTAATTTGTTATGGGGCAATAGATAGGGAAGACACTATTTGTCTATTTCTCCTGGTAGGATTAGACACTCTGCGAGGGCAGGGCTCGTGTCTCTCTGATTCACTTGCCCTCACACCTGGAACAATGCCAAGCACATAACAGCAACGTCATATTTAGTGGATGAACGAAACCCTGAAAGTGGTGGCAAGAGGATTAAAATCTTTATGCTCTAGTCTCACCTTCCCGCCCTTTCTCATGATGCTTCTCTGTTGATTCTCCCTCCTCATCGAGGTTGAGCCACACAGCCCTACATGGCGGGGTGGGTGGGCTTTTTCCTGTTGCCTACGCAGCAATTCATAGTTAATTAAACCTTTGCATAAACAGTAGAAGGAAGGATGTAAAAATAATGAGCTGACAGCCCAGTGTGTATTATGTGGGGCTGAGAAGAGAAGTTAATTTAGAGAAGAATTATGCACAGGCGGAAGAGAAGTCCATTAAAACAAACCAACTGTTTGGAAAAGAGATAAAGCAAAAATTGATTCTGCACCCTGTGAAGTAAATGGCAAAGATGCACATTTAGGGTGCTTTGGAATCCTTGGAGCTGAGGCCCATGATGAGTGGGAAAGGGGAACACTGGGTTACATAGGCAGGAGTGCAGAGGGAGCTCCTCCTGTTCTGGTGGGGTGGGGTGTGAGAGGTGTCTTGCGGGAACATAGTTCTTGTTCTAGAATTGCTTTGCTCACAACCCTTGTGTCTTAGCATAGGGTTCCCCCAGAGAGGATTCTGAGCCAAAGACTAGAGTACAAGCCCTTCACCAGGAGGTGCAAGGAACACTAGTAGATGAGGAGGGAGGTGATCTAAGGCAGGAAAGGCAGCAAATAAAGAACGAGTTGCTAATCCCCTGGGGGAAATTTGGAAGGACCTCAAAAACCCCTTACCTCAGGTTTCTTTTAAAGGGTGACGGAGCTGGGATAGTTATACCCCAGTACACATCATGGGGATATTAACTTTCAGACACCAGGTAGATCAGTTCATTGGCGAAGCCTGAAGGCAGGCTTCTGACAAAAATGTCAGTGTGGCTACTAGTAGTGAGGCTGGTTTGGACAGAAACAATAAGGGCACCTGGGGATTATGGCTACAGCATTAAAGAGAATTGGCTAGACCTTTCCTAAATCCTAAAGAATTTGCAAATTTTGTTCCTGGGTCCTGAGATTCCAAAGACCCCAAAGGCCTTTTTTGACTTTTTTTTTCTTCTAGAATTTCTTCATTACCCACCTCTGTCCCAATAATAAATCAGTTCCCAGGTGCTGGCATTTCCCTTGTTATTTTTCATATTCTCTCCATTCTTGTGACCTTAATTCATTTTACCTAGATCACTCATTCATTCCACAGAGATTTATTTCCAGCCCACTGATCCAGGTGCTGGGGACACGGTGTGCAAACAGATGTGGAGGGAACAGTCTGGGTTCCACCATCTACAGTAACTCTTTAACAGGCTCCCAGAAGAAACAAGTTGGAGTACAGGTTTACCCAAAGCCACTCAACTGTGCAGGGCTCCCCAGATTCATGCTATAGACCGAGAACATGCCAGAAGAGAACTAGCTCCTGAATCGGCCATTCTGTCAGAAGTACTGCAATAATCATGGTTTGGGGAAACCCAGTCTCTCCTTTTCCCAATTGTCTGTACCCTGAGCCTTCTTCCTCCTTTAATACTGAAATATTTATTGCAAAGAGACGCTATGATGCTATTACCTTTCCAGGAACTTTATGGGGCAGATAGCCAATTAATACCTTAAAATAAAGCCCAATTCACAATGACATCTGTTGCTGCTACAATGGCTTAAACATTTTTTAAGTTCCCAGACTTTGTGGGGGGAGATATAGAAGCATCTATGATATATGCTGAAACTGAGAAGAAATTTTAAAAAATGTTGAATTTTTTAGAGACAAATTAACTCCCAATTAAAGAGCCCATATGTATCAAAGGAAGAAGACAATGTTACATTCATTTATTCATTTAATGAAGAAATATTTATTGTGCACTTACATGCCAGGCCTATGCTAAGCCCTGAAAATTAGCACTCAACAAAGCAAAGGGACATTTGAAAGGTCAATAGGGTTTGATCACCTAGGCTATGGTGAGGCTCTTGGATTTTATTCTATATGAGATATTGTTTGGTTGATCATATTGGTGTTAATGACCCTGATGAATATTAATGATTCACATTAATGATCCCAATTCTTCGCTCCTCCTTCTATCCATGATTGTTGCCATATGACATAGCACTGTCTTTCTGTCTGATTCTGGGTTTAGCCATTGGGTTTCCATCTGATCCACTGGGTTTTGCTTTGACTTATGGTATGTTAGCAAACAGGATTCAAGGGGAGACTCACAACACACTTGCATGATCGGGCTTATTCATTCTTGCTCCTCTGCCTTGGTCATGAGAACCTGCCTGGGCTAGGGTGCAGGAGGGTGGAACCGTGGAACCGTGCAGAGGCAATCCACATTATCCCAGCGGAGGCCGTCCTAGACCAAACAGCATGCAGCCGGCCCCCCGTACGTCGAGCGAGCCCAACCAAGAGAGTCTGAGTCCAGCCCGATGCGCAGAACCCCACATAGTCGTGGTTCCTTGCTCTTCCAATTTGGTTTGCTAGCTCCTGAAGCAATAGATAGCAGATACAGGTGGGAAGTGCCTGGAAGATTTTAAGCAGAGAGACCTATGGTCTTATCAGTGTGTTCAACAGGGTCCTCTGGTTGCAGCATAAATAATAAGTTATCAAGAGGCAAGGATAGAATCCGGAATTTTAAAAATTATTCAGATATCAATGGAAATCCTTGGGTGGACTCCTATACACATTGAGAGTTTCTTATCATTTTAAAAATATTTTTTTTTTATTTATTTGACAGACAGAGATCACAAGTAGTCAGAGAGGCAGACAGAGAGAGAGGGGGAAGCAGGCTGCCCGCTGAGCAGAGAGCCCGATGCGGGGCTCGATCCCAGGACCCTGGGATCATGACCCGAGTCGAAGGCAGAGGCTTGAACCCACTGAGCCACCCAGGTGCCCCTTCTTATCATTTTTTAAAAAAGATTTTATTTATTTGACAGAAAGAGATCACAAATAGGCAGAGAGGCAGGCAGAGAGAGAGGAAGGGAAACAGGTTCTCTGCTCAGCAGGGCTTGATGCAGCCCTTGATGCAGGGCTCAATCCCAGGACCCTGGGATCATGATCTGAGCCGAAGGCAGAGGCTTTAACCCACTGAGCCACCCAGGCACCCCTAGAGTTTATCATTTTCACAAGAAAATAATAGTTTGTTTAGGGGATGTCCAAAACCTAGGAAAGAACCTGATAGGATATCAAACACTTAAGCACACCCATTTTGGTTGTGATCTGTCTTTTTACCTGGGATAAATTTCTTGAACTGTTAAACCCCCAGTTCTTTGGAGAAACCCTCCCTGACACCCCCAGATGAGGTTAGATCACCCTGTTATAAACCTTTCCCCAGTATTTACCATAGTTGGGATGAAAAATTATGTAATTTGTTTACTATCTACCATATCTCACTGGGAGCTCCTGGAGGACAGAGACCATGCTGGTCTTCTGTCCAAAAAATCTGAGACAGTCTCTGGCACACAGAACCCATTCAATAAAGATTTATGCTAATGATACATTCTAACTCTTTCCTGGGACAAAATACATACATATTGATCAGAGTAGGCAAGGCAGCAGTAACAGCCAAATATGTGATGGAACACAAGAGAACGTCTTTTTAAAAAATTTTATTTTAACTCCAGTGTCGTTAACACACAATGCTGTATTAGTTTCAAGTGTGCAGTACAGCGATTCGACAATTCTATGTATTACTCAGTACTCACCATGATAAGTGCACTCTTAATCCCCTTCCCCTAGCTCACCCCTCCCCTCCCCACCTCCCCGCTGGAAACCAACTCTCTGTTCTTTAATGAAGAGTCTGTTTTTTTGTTTCTCTCCCCCCGCTTTGTTTTTTTGTTTTGTTTCTTAAATACCACATATGAAATCGTACGGTATTTGTCTTGCTCTGACTGGCTTATTTCATGTGTCATTATACTTCTAGCTCAGTCATATTGCAAATGGCAAGATTTCATTTTTTTTTTTTTGCTTAAGTAATATTCCTCTGTGTGTGTA
This sequence comes from Enhydra lutris kenyoni, assembly GCF_002288905.1. Classification (NCBI taxonomy): domain Eukaryota; kingdom Metazoa; phylum Chordata; class Mammalia; order Carnivora; family Mustelidae; genus Enhydra; species Enhydra lutris. Next base: position 17,862,589 of record NW_019154090.1, on the reverse strand, counting down.
TACAGTATCTTGTGTATGAGTGTATAACTACATAAGAGATATATACTGTATCTCGTGTGTGTGTATATATGTATATGTAATGTATGCATATATATGCATGTATATATGTGTGTGTGTATATATCGATATTTATATCTATATTTATCCATTCATTAATTGATGGACACCCGGGCTGCTTCCATAATTTGGCTATTGTAAATAATGCTGCTATAAAACTAAGGGGACGTGTACCCCTTCAAATTAGTGTTTTCGTATTCTTTGGATAAATACCCAGTAGCGTAATTACTACATGGTAGTTCTCTTTTCAACTTTTTGAGGACCCTCCATACTGTTTTCCACAGTGGCTGCTTCAGTCTGCATTCCCAGCAACAGTGCACGAGGGTTCCTTTTCCTTCACATCCTCGCCAGCACCCGTTATTTCTTGTATTTTTACTTTAGCCACAAACACAATGTCTTTATAATTTTTTTAAATAATCTAAAATTTATAGACAATTTGCAAAAATTGAACAAAGGATTCCTGTATATTTGTAAATTCTCCAACTGCTAACATTTTTCCATGTTTGCCTCATTATTCTTTCCCTTTCTGTCTCTCGCTCTGCGTGCGTTTTCTGAACCATTTAACAGTAAGCAGCAGATACAACTAACTACCTCTAAACACTTCAGTGGTATTTTCCCCAAACAAAGGTACTCTTTTACATCAGCTCAGTACAACTAAAAATAAGGACATGAACACTGAGGCAGGAACACCACCCAGTTCACAGAACCATTCAGATCTCACCTTGGGTAACTGTCCGTTACCAGCACCCTTGCTTTGTGGTCTGGGATTTACCCAGGATCCTGCACAGCACTTACTAATCATGACTCCTTGGTCCTCTTCAGTCTGGATGAGGGTGTCGGTTTTTCCATCCTTCCGTGACCTTGGCATTTTTGAAATGTATGGGCCAGATTTTTTCTAGAATGTTTCTCAGTTTGACTTTGTCTGAGATTTCATGATTAAATCCTGGGGATGCAGTCATCTGTGTATATTAAAAACTGAGTCCCCTTCCCAGGTGTCTCCAGTTCCAAACAAACTCCTCACCTCCCTGTCCAGCAGGAGTAACCTGGCTCCCCTTATGCTCGGCTGGTCACATCTTTTCCCAATGCCCCTGCTTTAAGCAATCTTCTGATTATGCAGACTGGCTCCCTGCCTTGACCTGCTCCCCTCCCCACTCATCAGCATCATGGGCTACGTCCTCCCTGATGTCACCGAGGCTTTGCTGGACAAACCCCCACACCCCTGCAGGCACGATGAACCCAGACCCCAATTTCTCCGTGACGTGCCATCTAAGTGAGCACCCTCCCGGATCCAGGCCCCATGGCTGTTACTACTAAGTGTTCATTTTTTGCTCAAGTAACAACCTTGGGCAAATAAAGAGTTCTCAGGTGTTGCAGGAGGTCATCAAGAGGACACGACCACCTGTTGACCCCAGGGCAATCAGAGGCTCCTCCCCCTTCCCTGTCCTTGGAATATAGCTCCACCCACCATTCCCACAGTGAGAGTTATTTTCAAGGATGTACCCTTAGGGGATCGAGGTGTTGTTGAGATCCTCTGGTGGGTACGTGTGACTGAGCCCCGTTAAGGCCTTTGCGAACTGTTAAGGTTCAGGCGGTCAGGCGCTGAGATCTGCTGGCTTCAGGACCCCAAGACAAGCATCCTGTGTAAGTTCCCTTGCTTATTCCACCTGCTACCTGCTGATGGGGAGCGGCCTCCTCCCTGGATTCCCCCCCTGCCCTCCAGGTTTGGGTCAGTTTCAGATTTCACTCCAAGCTCCCCGGAAGTTCCACATACAGCTTAGATCCGACAGGTGGGATGACGGTATACCGCTCCCTCCCCAGCCTGAACTCCCCTGGCCATAGTCTCATTCTGATGAGAGAAGTTCTGAGGCGTCTTGGTGGCCACCGTCACTTTTCCTTGCAAACTTGCTACTCCTCCCCTCACCGACTCCACAATCCCATGACGCCCCTGTCCTGGGTGGTGGCACACGGACGGCTGCCTTGGGAATTGGTTTTTTATTTTCTCTTGCAGACTCAAGGGTTGGGGAAGAGTAGTAACGAGGAGGGATTTGACATCCCAGGGTTCTCCGTTCAAATCCCGGCTGCGAGGCTTACTGGCCGTGGGACTCTGGGTGAGTAACTTCACTTTGCGGGATCTTGTTTCCCTCCGATACCGGATACCCGGAGCAGGCTTCATGTGGTTCTTGGCACTCACTGAACGCTCGGGTGGGAGCACTTACTAGTCCCACTCCTTTTTCAGTCCACTTTTTTTTTTAAAGTTGTATTTAAGTGATTGCTACACCTGATGTGGGGGTCGAACTCACAACTCCGAGATCAAGAGTTGGAGGCTCTGTGGACAGAGCCAGCCAGGTGCCCTTCGTTCACTTGATCTAATATGGGTGTTGAAATGTGCTGTCCACATAGTAAGCATTTTAACATGTTCTCCAAGTGCAGCAGATTAAAAGTTATGCTGGAAGCCATCTCCTAACTACCTCTGGCTGGCAGTAAAGGACCTTTACTGTTCACGTCCATGGCACATGTGAACGGGCACTCACGGGGACACGGGTGGACACCTGCCCCAGGCTCCTCTCCTCCACGTCCCACCTGCAGGCCTCCCGGGCTTCAGCTGTGAGCGGTGGAGCGGGCGTTTCTAGGGCTTTCTTGCAGGGCCAGCGCCGGACATGAAGGCTCTTCTAATTCAGCTTCAGGCCATGAAGAGGCCCTGGTTGTCCATCCAGAGGGCTGGCTCCTTCTAAGGGAGGTCTTTGGGGAAGCAGGAGAGGGCTCAGGCAGGGGCAGAACCTTCCAACTGGGCAGACCGCTATTACCCAGCAGGACTGCGCTCTGGCAGGTCCCAAAGAGGTGGTCAAAACTCCCTCTGAATTGGGAAGGGAACATGGGGAACACAGTGTTTCCCAACAACCAGCCACTATGTGGGTCCCTTCTTCCCAGACTCCCCCCTTGGAGCTGGTGTCTATGTCTCCCCTTCCTGTCCACCACCCTGAACCTGGGGGTGGCGCTGAGAGAGAGGGCTTGGTGAGCACCGGCGCCTGCTGCAGGTTGTATCGGCAGGTGCTGGCTTGTACTGGGAGTCTCCATGGCCCTCCCATGCTGCCCAGGACCTGTCCAGGGATTGTGCGTGGATTAGCAGACCATGTACTCTTTAACTGGGCCAGCTTCCTTGGGTTTGAGAGGGGAAACCCAGGACCACTGGATTTGGTCCTGGATTACTAGTGCGGTTTGGGCTGATGACTTTTCTTCCATGCTGGGGGCTTCTGTGAAGAGAGAGAGCTACAGGCAAATTAACCTCATAGGCTGACCTGAAATTGCCTTGGCCACCGACAGTTATAATGGAGCTGACTGTGAAGGCAAGACCTTGTTGCCTTGTGAACCGGGCCATGTTGCTATGGGAACTAGGATTCTGCTCTCCCTCTGGCTCCCTGGAGTTAGGAAGTATCCCCCTGGGAGCAGAGGAGCCAAGGTAGACAGGGGTGTGGGTAAGAAGGTAGGAAGCAGGAGGTTTGGGAGGTGAGATTAGGAGATAGGATGGGAAAAATCCCACTGAGGTGGGAACTGGGTCCCCATTCTTGGCTGGGCTCAGAATTGAGTCCCAGGAACCTTTCCTTCTGGAAACACTCCCTGCCCTGGGGCTTCAGAACAGTGTCTTGGTATTCCCTTAGCCAAGGAAACTCCTAGCAGAATGGGGTCCTGGATGACTTCCACTCTCAGATAAGCCCCCAGACAACATAGACCAACCAGAAGACTTGAGCGAGTTCTCGTCTGACTTGTACTAATCTGGACCTCTCTGTGCCTCTTTCCTTCTATGAAAAATGGCATGAATGATAAGATTCTTCCCATTTACCTCTAAGGCTCTTGTGGAGGTGAAAATACTTTACAAACTTTGCCGTCTTCAGACCCTGGAGGGTTGGTGACTCTTCACTTCAGGAAACCCTGGCTCGTGGTGGCTGCCACCCCTGCTGGGAATCCAGGTGCCTAATCTGGAGACCCAAGCCTGGCTTGATGCCTCTTTCATTCTGCATTTCCGTCTTTCTTTCTCCTTGTTTTCGTGGGCCACCTTCTCTACCCCCAACTAAACTCTCAGCTCTGTCCAAGGCGGGGAGGGCCACAGCTGCAGGAACTCATGAGATGGGTTCCCTCCCCACTCTGTGCACCCCCAGCTTTCCTGCCCTATGCCCTTTCTGGGCTAGCACCAAAGCTGATCCCTAGTAGGAATGCAATAATTATGACTCACATACATGGCACTTAAAAATCTAACCGATATTTATCATTATCTCAATGTCTCCCTCCCAGGAGAGGACCCTGAGACAAAGATTCTGGGACAGGTGGTGTTTATAGGAGTTGATGCCAGGAAGCACCAGCAGGGGAGGCTAAGTGGGTCAGGGAGGGGAGGGAATGTAGTAAAGAGGGTGTGGTAGAGAAAGCAACATGGGAACACTGGGGGTGGGTGTAGAGCCTGCCTCAGTGTTACCCCACCCAAGGAACAAGGGAGCCAGGGTAGACCTCTCTCATAGCCCCCAGTGTTGGAGGTCATCAAGAGGATGTGAGCATTGGTTGACCCTAGACCTGGACCCAGGCAATGGGAGGTTCCACGTGCCCTCTCCATTCTTGGAGTGCATGTTTTACCCACACTTCCCATGGTGGGAGCCCTCTTCCAGGACAGAAACTTGAGGGAGCAATGTGTTGTTGAGACCATCTGGAGGGCATAAATGTTGGAGCTCCACGAAGCTCTGTCAATGATCAAGATTTGGCAGGTGGGGGCTGGCCCCGTGGGTGCCCGGGATAAGCCTGCGGTGTAAGTTCCCTTGCTTTGTGAACCTGCCACTTACCCACCCGAGTGGCCTCTTCTCTTTGTCTCTTCCTACCCTCTGTTCACGGGTGGCCAGTTTTAGATTCCCTCTGGGAAGCTCCTGAGTTCTCAATCCAACAGATTGAGGGCTCTTGGGGACATTAAGTCCCCAGGTGAGATGCTGTAGTTCATAAACTTAACTACCACTATTTGACCATCAGAAGCACGTGGTAGTGGTGCTGGTGGTGGGGAGTGTCTGTTGACATTCGGTTCCTGGGTGGCTCAGTTGGTTAAGCATCTGCTTTTGGCTTGAGTCATGATCTCAGGGTCCTGGGATCGAGCCTCCCGTCAGGCTCCCTGGTCAGCGAGAAGCCTGCTTCTCACTCCCCATCTATCGTCTACTCACATTCTCTCTGTCTCTCTTTCAAATAAATAAAATCTTTAAAAAATTCAGATTCAGGTCTCTACTTGAAACAGTCTAGCTTGATAGGCATTTTAGCCTAGAGGATTTAAAAATAGGGCTTAGTAAATGTGTAATTCAAACAAAATATTTTGAAACATCTAACTTTAAACAAAATAACTTTCTAGGGAGACTTCCAAGGTAAGCTGATTTCAAAAAATGTAAATATGTTGACTTTCATCAGTTACCGTTTAGTATGTAACAAAGCAGCCAAACCTCAGTGTGTCGAATGCACAGCTGTTTACTTAGCTCACAATTGGCAGGGATGCAGGGCCACACTAGGTGTTTCTTACGGTCTCCACTGGGTTCAGTCCTATGCTTGGGGTGGCCTTCCTGCAGGTTAGCGGGAGCTGGCTGATGCCGGATGACTTCAGCTGGGATGGCTGGTCTTGTTTGACATGGTCTCTCCTCTCCCAGCAGGCTGGACTGGGCTGTTCCCCTGGTGCCTGGGTAGGACTGTGAAAAAGGAGCTGTGAATGTTTCTTAAGATCTGGGCTTGGAATTGGCATGGCCTTATTTCTGTCTCATGTTTTTGTTCACTTTTTAAATGAAAATCTTTGTTTTGAGACCATTGTAGAGTCACACGTCATTGTAAGAAGTAACACAGAGTGATCCTGTGTACCCTTGACCCCATTTCCTCCCGCGGTGTTACCTTAGGAAACTGTGGTCCAACACCACAGCCAGGATCCAGGCACTGATCTGGTCCAGACAGAGAATGTGTCCATCGGCACGAAGATGGTCCATTTTATAACTATACCTACTTGCCTCCTTTCTCATCCTCTCCTCCATCCCGGAGAACCACTTATCTGTTGTCTGTTTCTATGATTTTGTCATTTTAAGAATGTTCTAGAAACAGGACTGTTTTGTGTCTTTTTGGGATTGATTTGTCCTGCTCAGCGTAATTCTCGGAAACTCAGCCCAGGTCATTGCGCGGATTAGTAGTTGTTCATTACCGTTGCACAGTATTGCATGACGCGGATGGACCCCAGTTTGTGGAGTTCTCAGCCACTGAAAGACGTTTTGGATGCTTCCATTTGTTGGCCATTATGAGTACAAACTCTAGAAACATTGTATATTGCTTGCGTGAATGTTGAGTTCTCCTTTCTCTTGGATAAACGCGCAGGAGCCTAATCCTTGGGTTATATGGCACTGACGTGTTTAGATTATTTTTTGAAAGAGAAACTGCTAACTTGTTTTCCAGAGCAGCCGCATCATTTTCATTCCCACCAGTAGTGCGTGAGTGATCCTGGTGCTCGACTTCCTCCCCAGAATCTGGCGGTGTCACTTCAAAAAAAATTGAGTCATTCCAATAGATGTGTAGTGATATTATGATTTTAATTTGTGGTTCCCTAATGGCTAATAATGTTAAACATCTTTTTATGGGCTTATAATCACCTATATTTCTTCTTAGTGAAATGTCTTTTCACGTCCTCTGCCCATTTTCTAATAATATCTGCCCATTTCTAATAGTATTGTCTTTTTTCCCCTTCCCTTACTGTTGATTTTGAAAGAATTCTTTGTGTATATAAGTGTGTATATATACACACACACACATACATATATATGTATGTATGTATTGTGTATATTCTGGATAGTATTCCTCTGTTGGCTATGTGTTTTGCAAATATTTTCTCCCATCTTGTAATCTGTGTTTTCATCCTCTTCACTTGGTCTTTCACAGAGTAGAAGCACTTAATTTCAATGGAGTCCAGTCTATCAGTATTTCTTTTTTGTGGATCATGCTTTTGACATCAAATCTAAGAACTCTGCCTATCTGTGGATCCAGAAGATTTTCTTCTATAAAAATTTTATAGTTTTATGTTTTCTATTAAATAAGTGTTCTGTTTTAAGTTAATTTTCATCTAAGTTGTGAGAATTAGTTCACGATTCATTTTTCTTTTGCCTATGAATGCACAATTGCTCCAGAATAATTTGTTGAAAGGCTTTGTTTTGTTCTTTTTTTCCATTGAATTGCACTTTGTCAGAAATTTGCACTTTGTCAAAAATCAGCTGGGCAGGGGCACCTGGGTGGCTCAGTGGGTTAAGCCTCTGCATTCAGCTCAGATCATGATCTGAGGGTCCTGGGATCGAGCCCCACATTGGGCTCTCTGCTCAGCGGGGAGCCTGCTTCCCCCTCTCTCTCTGCCTGCCTCTCTGCCTACTTGTGAACTCTATCTGTCAAATAAATAAATAAAATCTTTAAAGAAAAATTGGGCATATTTGTATGGGTCTGTTTGGGACTTCCTTGTTCTAATATCTAATCTGTTTCATTTCCCCTTCTGCCCATTCCACACTATAGTGATGACTGTAACTATATAATATATCTTGAAATTGCATACGAGTTGATCCCACTTTAGTCTTTTTCAAGATGTTTTAGTTATTATGCCTTTGCATTTTCATATAAATCTTAGAATAATTTTATCTATATATACAAAAAGTCTCGATGGGATTTTGATAGTAATTGCATTCAACCTGTATATCAATTTGAGGACAATTAAGTTTTACAGTGTTGAGTTTTCCAACCCAACACATGTTTTTCCATTTCTTTAGATCTTCTTTGATTTCCTTCATCAGGGGTTTGTAGTTTTTGATCATACAAGTCCTGTTCATGTTTTTATAATTTTCCTTCAACCATCAAACATAATCAGAAAACTCAAGAGAAGGAAAGTCTATTGTAATTCCCCACATTCTTCCTTGCTGATGTGCCAAGGTTCCCTTTTTAATTATTTCATTTCTATTTCTAGAACTTTCCTTAGCTGTTCTTTTTGGGTAGGTCTGCTGGTGAGAAATTCTTACTTTTCCTTCATCTGAGAAGTTTTGACTTCTCCTTCATTCTTAAAGTATGTTTTCACCGAATAGAACATCTTTTCAGTGCTTAAAAAATGTGTCACTTTCTTCTGGCTTCCATTGTTTCTAATGAGAAATTTGCCAGCATTAAAGTTATTCAGGATTTGCTCAACTTCTTGAATCTGCAAGCTTCCATCTTTTACCATATTTGGAAAGTTTTGTTTTTGTTTTAATATTTTATTTTTATTAAAGATTTGATTTACTCATTTGCCAGAGAGAGAAAGAGAGAGAGCACAAGCAGGGGGAGGGGTAGGCAGAGGGAGAAGAAGGTTCCCCACTGAACAAGGAGCCCAATGCAGGATTTGATCCCAGGACCCTGGGATCATGACCTGAGCTGAAGGCAGCTGCTTAACTAACTGTGACACCAGGTGTCCCCATATTTGGAAAGTTTTCAGCTGTTATTTCTTTGAGTACTTTTTTTTTTTTTTTTTAAGATTTTATTTATTTATTTGATAGAGGAACACAGTGAGAGAGGAAACACAGCAGAGGGAGTGGGAGAGGGAGAAGCAGACTCCCCACTGAGCAGGGAGCCCAATGTGGGGTTTGATCCCAGGAGCCCAGGATCATGACCTGAGCCTAAGGTAGATGCTTAACAACTGAGCCACCCAGGCACCCCTGGAGTACTTTTTTGAGAAAGAAAGAGTTCTCTCTCTTCTCTTTTCTGGACTCAACACAAATGTTAGATCTTTTGTTAAAGTACCCAAAGTCTCTGAGCTTTCCGTTTTTTCCCTTCAGCTTATTTGTCTCTCTGTTGTCCAGATTTGGTAATTTCTACTTTTATGCTTTTCAGTCCACTAATTCTTTATCTTTTATTCTGCTGTTGAGACCATCTATTGAGTTGTTAAAACTTGAACTATTGTATTTTTCAGTTCTAAAACCTCCATTCAGTTCATATTTATTTCTTTTTTTCCAAGACTTATTTTTTCCATTTGTTTCATATCTGTTCATAATTGCTCATAGAAGCATTTTTATTATGCTTAAAAATTTTTTTAAAATAATTCTGGGATGCCTGGGTGGCTCAGTCATTTAAGAATCAGACTCTTGATTTCAGCTCAGGTCATGATCTCAGGGCACTGGGATTGAGCCCTGAGTTTGGACTCCCTGGTCAGTGGGGAGTCTGCTTGAGCATTCCGCCCCGCCCCCATCTCTAGCCACTTGCATGAAAGTGCACACACACACACACACCCTTTAAAAATAAGTAAATCTTAAAAAATTCTTATTGACTAATTCTATTACCTCTTATTTTATCATTGGCATCTATCAGGTTTTTTTTTTCTTTCATTCAGATTCCTGTTTTTTGTTATGATTTATTTTGTATTGAAACCAGGACATTTTGGGTATTAGGAGATGCTGGATCTCATTCAACTCTGTTTTATCTGGCTTTTTCTGACACCTTTCCATTAAGGGGACGGAGGATGCTGCCTTATTAATAGTAGGTGGGGGTTGAACTCTAGCTTCCCACTTAGACTTTGTTGACAGCTGAGTTCTTCTCCAACATTCTTTTGATCATGCAGGTTATAAGACCAATCTAGATTTTAAGAGTAAAAGAGTAGACTCTACCTCTTGATGGTAGAGCTTGAAATTCACTGAAAAAGGACATGGACACAGGGAGGGAAATAATTGTGGTCACTTGCTTTAATGAGTATGGCTATTAGCAGATAATATTGGGAAGCAGCTACCAAAAGAATAGCTTTGGTTTGGGAATAGTTGATCATAAGTTATTTCTTCTGTCAATGACTTCATAGCAGGGACAGTTGTATAATAAGTACTTACTATGTGAGAACAAAAATCATGTTATCAATTTCTAAAAGAATGTTTCTTCTTCTTCTTCTTTTTTTTTTTTGGCCTCTGTAGCTGGTAGATCTATGTCGATCTTACCCAAAGGCATATTTGAATTTGAATTATTAAAATACCAGTCAAAAAGGAAGGTGGCTAGAGCATTTCCTGTTTTGTTCTCCCACTGAAAATTATCATCTTAGCTGTCATGACTTTATTGACCCTGACTGTCACACAGTATTAGGGACTGCTTCTACATGAGTGTAAATAACCAGGGATGAATACTGATCTTATGTAGCCCATGACCCATTTCTGTCTACAGAAGAAAAGACAGTGAAAACTGCAATCATGTGTTCTTTGACCAGAGTTCTCTGTAAGATTGTCTTATCCATAGTAGAATAAATAGGCTCAGTGTTTATGTCTCCTAGAACATTGGCTGCAAAGATGGGAGCGGCCCATCCCTTCAAGATGGTAAAAGTGAAGAAGATTGTTAAGAGTTAGATTTTCTAACCAACACAGTCTCAAATGGTCCTGGAAGTAAGAGATATTTGGCATGAATTTTTCAGAGTTTGAGCTTTTATATATACTTTATTTTTGAAGGGATGTCATGAAGAGACCGGTAGCAAGAAGAACCTGGGTCAAAAGTTCAAGGCACTTGACTTTGTTTTTATTTTTATTTTTTTAGAAAGATTTTATTTGACAGAGCAAGAGTTCACAAGTAAGCAGAGAGAGAGGGGGAAGCAGGCTCCCTGCCGAGTATAGAGCCCGATGCGGGGCTTGATCCCGGGACCCTGACACCATGACCTGAGCTGAAGTCAGAGGCTTAACCCACTGAGCCGCCCAGGTGCCCCTTGACTTTGTTTTTAAAGGAAAACCTGAGCCATTGTTCCAGCTTTCATATTTCCTTGCATTGGAATCCTGGCTTTCTTGCATCCCTGTGACCCAGCTTCCTCACTGTGGCCATCAGGGGTCCCTGGTGATTTTTTTTTTTTTTCTCTCCAGATCTAGATCTCCTCCCTTCCCTGGACACATGCACTTCATGAATGTTTTCTTATACCTTGGAATGTTCTTCCTCTACTTGTCTCCTTTGCTAAATATTACTCACTTTCAAGACTCTGTTCATGAGTCATACCCTGATGCAGCCTTACTGACCCATGGTGCAGAATTAACCCCCTTGTTCTTTGCATTCCACATTGTGATTTTCCATGGTTTCTCCTAGAAGACTGTATATTTTTCCATTTCATTGCCCATGTCCCCTTCTATAAAGTGAACGTTTCTAGGGTAGGGATGGGGTCCTCTCCATGTGCCTAACACAGTGATGGTCACCTGTTTATCAACCTGCCAGGGATCTCTTGGCCTTGATATGGTTTTCTCTGCAGCAGATCTGGACCCTCCACTACACAGCATCTAGGAACTGCTCCTCGCAGTTACTACTCCATCCTGGGCTTCACAGTCAACCTTTCTTCACCCCAATCTGCCTTCTAAGAAGGGGCATGTGCACACATTCTTAATTACATTTTCCAGATCAATTCCTGGACGTGAATTACTGGTTCAAAGTGTGTGATGAATTCTATAATTTTTGAAATATATTGTCCAATTGCCCTCCAGAAACGTTCACGCTTTCCTTTCCTTGAACACTTGCTATCACTCAGTGTTATCATTAAGAAAAAAAGAAAAAAAGTTTTTTCCAGTTTGGTAGGCAAAACAATGTTCTCTTATTTTTATGCACTAAATTTCCATTAGCAGGATTTCCCAGAGGATCAACAGACATTTACTTAAATGCCTCCTCCCCTCCTCCCGATTTTCCCTGGACGTCTCCGAGTTCCATGGGACAGCTGAAGATTGGGTTTCCTACCAAGTTCAGTCTGTGTGCCCAGTTCTGTCTTAACCCTCCAATCATTCTCAAACTGTCATGCACTGTTGGAGGATCTCTTCCCCTGTGTTTATGGTCTTCTTAGACCGGGATACTGGGAATTCCTCCATGTTCTGCTACCGTCGTGTCGCTAGTCAGCTCCCGGCTGAGCTCTCTGGTCTTGTTTGGTATTAGGAGGAGATTAGAAGTGGCCTCCACAGGTGGCGAACAGAGCAATAACTATAACTGGGAAAACAAGCGAGATCAATATCTAATCCTGTGCAGCCAGCCAACCCTTTCAAAGCCTCATCTGTATTGATTTCTGTGGGCGACACTTCCCTTTCTTGGGTAATCAGTCCCTTTGCTCAGCGGGGGAACAAACGAGCGTACGTATTCTGGCCTTTGTAGGAACAAGGATGGCTGCTTAACTTTGAGCTGCTGGAGAGGAGGGAGGGAGGACCAGGGTGGCCTCCTTTGGACTAAATTCTCTGTTCAATGGCCTGGGTGACATGGATATTTATCTGGCCTCCTCCTTCTTGAATGAAAGGTCACATGCCCTGGGGAGAGGGAGGAATGTCAGAGGGATGTGGCTGAGCAGGAACATGGTGGGCAAAAGTTTAGAAAGTTCTGTGGAAGAGAATGAACTTGATTACATGCCCACTGGCATTTCCAGTGAGATCAGCATTAGGCTTTTCATTCTACAGATGAAGAGCTCGGTTCAGGGAAGACAGGTTGCTCACCCCAAGTCACACAGCTGGTCGTGTCAAAATCAACCCAGATCCGGAGGACACTAAAGTTACTATCCAACCCTGTATCCTACACTCTTAATCTGAGGACCTAAAATCTAAAGTCGTCAAAAACTCTCTGGATGAAAATATTTCAGTGGTATTGACAAGACACTAATGATTTTTAAGTTGGGGGCAAGGGGACATGTCCTCGAGTATCTGAAGGACTGTGATACGAAAGAGAAGTCAGATTTTTGTTGTTATTGCATCAAAGGGCAAAAGTAGAAGGAGAGTGGAATTTACAGGGAGGCAAATAATGCCTTCACAGAAGGAAACACTTTCTAAGCAGCTGTAGATTTTTTCAAATTTAAATTCAAGTTAGTTAACATAGTGTATTATTAGTTTCAGGGGTAGAATTTAGTGATTCTTCAGTTGCATATAGCACCTAGTGCTCACTCCATCACGAGCCCTCCTTAATGCCCATCACCCAGTTACCCCATCCCCCCACCCGCCTCCCCACCAGCCACCCTCAGTTTGTCCTCTAGAGTGAAGAGTCTCTTTCAGTTTGCCCCTCTCTCTTTACTTTATTTTATTTTTCTTTCCCTTCCCCTCTGTTCATCTGTTTTGGTTCTTAAATTCCACATAGGGATAAAATCATACGGTATTTTTCTCTGATTGACTTATTTTGCTTAGCATAATACCCTCTAGTTCCATCCACGTCGCTGCAAATGGCAAGATTTCATTCTTTTTGATGGCTGAGTAATATTCCCTTATCTCTATTAATATGTATGTGTGTGTACGTATGTGTATATGGACATATGTGTGTCTGTATATAGCTGTAGATTAAAAAAAAAAAAAAAAGGAATGGATGCCCTAAGAGCTTCCCTAACATGGAGGCTTGTTTTGCAGAACTCTGTAGTTTTAATAAAGATGTTCCTTTTTCCTGGGGTGCATGGTGAACTCCTTCCAATCCTTTAAGATTCAGGGCCAATGCCATCCATCCATCCTCTGTCTGTCCATCCATCCATCTATCTAAAAGTATTCACTGAATACCTACTATGTGCCAGGGACTGTGTTAGAAACTGAAGATCCAGGATGGAAACAGACCCAGTCCCCAGACTCACGTAGTTTATGTTTTGCAGTAAATCTCTGTGGTTTTGTTTGACACCTGCCTACATGAGACCTCTCAGTTAAGCCTCTACTGTGCTCCCACTTCCAATGGCCCGAGGTTTCCTCTGGTAGCTAGAACCTGCTCCACTGGAAAAGCTCGGCAGCCCAGAAGAGCTAATTAGCCCCTTCTGGGAGCATCCCTTCACTGGTGCCTAATGGGAATTTGTATGTTAAACACTCGGGATCCCTCATCCTCCAGGTGTGCTCTGCATTGACTCCCAGAGTTCCCCACTTTGGTTAAGGTCTGGTTGCTCACCATGAACCTGGCTGATAATACACCAGACACTGGTTGCCTCTCCCCCCTCACTGTCCCACTTCCCCATTGGGGTTTCCTGAGATCACCTCCCAAATTAATTCCTTGACCTTGCATCTTCTTAGTGCCTACTTCTGGGAAAGCATAAGCTAAGATGCTGTTGAAGGGTCCTAGTGCTTAGGAGGAGGAGAATCCCATGAATATAACCACATCGATAGAGGCAGTGGTCATTGCACCCAAGGCATGAATGTGGTACAAGATTTTGTGGAGGTGATGATGTATTTGCTATTTTCGTTTCGTCAGTAAGAAAATCAGTGCATGCACTGATGGTTTTCCTTTTCCCTTGATACCATAAAGAGAGAGCAAGCCCACCCAAAGAGACGAAGGCGGACAGATCAGGGAATCAACATTTTCTTTGGTGTCTGGCTGTCTTCTAGAATGTGAGCTCTGTGGGGGCAGTGATCATATTTTCTTTCCTGCTGTAATTCAGGGACCTGCAAAAGCCCTAGGTTCAGAACAGGCAGCGGCGTTGTGGAATTGACTTGTAAATTCAAGTATTCTCTTTACGAGTTGCAGGCTCCACCGCCATCTTTAACGAGAGCAGCGGCTACAACCATCACCCCAAAAATCTATAGGCCATTTTTCATGGAGGATGCACTGTGGTTTGTGCGGTGTACGTTCTCTCAGTTAATACTCCCAGTGTCTCTGTAAGGTGGTTCCTGTGGCAGATACTGGTCATGCCCCATCCTCCCTCCTCATGGCCCACCGGAATTCACCTGCAGCTCTGATTCCTGTCAGTGAAAAGATTCTTTACTTCAGGCGCCCAAGGGCATTACCTGTCACCATGGAAACTTGGCCAACTGCACAGAGAAAAGCCTGAAAGTAGAAGATAAGATCTTGGGGCAGGGAGTGGGGGTAGCCCTCAGCCAGGGAGAAGGTGGAGTCAGCAGGTAATCTGTCCCAGCTTCTGGCCTGTGTGAAGTTTCTGTGGGGCACATTTTATACCATTGGTCAGAGCTTCCCTTGTGGGAGTGAGCTCCCGTGGCCCACAGCAATACCCTTCTCATGAACACTAGCTCAGCTCGCTTTCATCTCGGTCTTTTTCCACCTTCCCACCCTTCACGGAATCACCAGCTTCCAAGTCCTTATCTCATGGTCCACCGTGACGAAAACCAAGCTAAGATAACCATCCTTTTACAATGAAGGAAATGGATATTTAGAGAGGCCAAATGGCTTGATCGTGGTTGCTGAGTGAATAAGTGGGAGACCCGGGGTGCTGGGGTAGCTCAGTGGGTTAAGCCTCTGCCTTCAGCTCAGGTCGTGATCTCAGGGTTCTGAGATCGGGTCCCACGTTGGGCTCTCTGCTCAGCAGGGAGCCTGCTTCCCCCTCTCTCTGCCTCCCTCTCTGCCTACTCTCTCTCTCTCTGTCAAATAAATAAAATCTTTAGAAAAAAAAGAATGAGCAGGAGACCCAAGATTCGAACTATATTTTCTGAATATGATCATTCAGTTCTATTCTGTAGCTCGAAATGAAGACAAAAATTGTATTCATTCATAAGCACCCACTATGTGCCAGGCTCTCCCTTGGGGACTAGAAGTAGTGAAGAGGGTCAACGTCCAATTCCCAAGTGGATTAGAGTCTCACAGGAGAGGGTCTTAGTCACTCAGGCTGCTGTGACAAAATACCATAGTCTGGTTGGCTTAAACAATAGACCTTTACTTCTCTTGGTTCCGGAGGCTGGGACGTCCAAGGACAGGGTGCAGGCAGATTCAGTTTCTGTTGAGGGCTCCCTTTTAAAGCTTGCAGGTGGCTGCCTTCTCACCAGTGTGCTCACATGGTCTTCCCTCTGCGTGTGTGGCAGAGAGAGCGAGCGAGCAAGCATGAGAGAGTGAGCTAGCCCTCATGTCTTAAAAGGACAGAAATAGTCCAATTCAATAACTCAAGAGCACAGTGGAAAACTCAATGATATGATTACTAATCAGCTCTCTCAGAGCAATAACTTGGTAATTATATTTTCATACATTCATTAAGCATTTAAACCTAATTCTTATACACAATGGGGCCATAACAAGGCAGTGTTGGTTGGTTCATTCTGTATTCAGTTTCCGAAGATGTTAACTGGCATTTAATAGTTTGGTAATTGATCTATGTCCTCCTAAATTATTGGTACAACCTTCAGTGGGGGAAAGGGAAAGTATTTCTGGAAGCCCAGGCACCATCAGTGTTTAATTTCTGTCCGTTATGGATAAAAATTTGGTCACTCTAAATGGTCACAAACAGTCTAGAGAAATAGCTGTATTCTCACCTTTTCATGAAATAGTATTGAAGGTCTTGGGGGGTAGCTCACTGGTCCTCACAACCGCTCTTCTGGTTATTATAAAGTATTTGTCATTTTCCTTCTTTCTTGTCTGTGCTCACTGTGATGTCCCCATCATCACTGATGATGCCCAGAGGTCACAGACCTCATGGCTTCAAAGCCCTTCTTGCTGCTGCCTGCCGATGCGTTGTTGGTGCTTAAACCTGGGGACTGGGGCAGAGAGCCAGCGTCTTCCTTCTCCGGCTGCCAGTGTAGCTGACAACATGCACCCACCATGCCCCTGTCTCTCCCAGGAGCCTTGTCTTCCTGACTGACAAGGCAAGCTTCCATGGGGGGGGGCACGCTTTTCTATTTGAGGAGCAAACTCCACGTGTCTCTTCATCTGTAAGGTGGGGCTACTGGTAGGTTCGACCTTAAGAGCTGTAGCAGACACTCTGTGTGTTCTGCCCACATCTCTCTGGCTCATTTCTGTGCATGTTGGCCTCACTTTTCATTGCCAGCACCTGGATTTCTTCTCCTGGGGGCTGCCAAAGACATTAGCATGACTGCTTGAAATGCCAAGGAACCAATGTTCCCCGAGACTGGCTTTCAGTCAGTGACTAAAGGGAGTAGTTGTATAAATATCCCAGCTCCTTCACTCTTTGAATGGGTGGCTGATGTGCCTCATCTAGACTGTACCCCGGGCCTCCCTGCTGGTAATGAAATCCAGTTGCCCATGATGGTAACTGCAACAATACACCCTTTTCTGACTTCCTCCCTCTCTGTCTCACTTCTCCACCCCTCCCACTGCCGCCAGCTTTTCTGGCAATCACCTCTTAAATACACACTTGCATTCAAATTTTTGCCTCTGGTTCTGCTTCTTCAGGAACCCCAACTAAGGTCTAGGGTTGTCATAAAGATCAAATAACATACGCACGCATATCTTGTTGCACTGTGTGTGGCCATATTTGTCGCCCCGTGAATATTCTGTTGGATAAGTATATGGAAATCTTATGGTTTTACCTGTTACTATTTCTTTGAAGCCCCGTTCTGTACTTTTGTGGTTCCTGAATTCAACCTCCCCCTTCTCTCAACTTACTAAGCAATTCCCATAGTTAAATAATTCAGAACGCACTCATTCCTGGTTTTCTTCTGATAAAAGTTTATGATTTTCCAAAGTCCGTGTCCTGTGGTTCGTATGAGGGTCTCTAATGGAAACATGCATGCATTTAACATGGCTTGTCCCCCAGTTAACATACAGCATGCATATCCCGGGAACAGTGGCTGTACATCCGCACTGAAGACATGAACTTTGGGTCATCCCCTCATGTCTGTTTGCACAAGGACCCGATCAGCGTGTGCTTGTCCCAACCGTGTCAAGGTGACCCGCACATTGCCATGGGGGTTTAGATGCCTTACAACTGGACTTTGATCTTTATGTCATGAGTTCAAGCTGAGGATCCACAGGCTAACAGTGGGTGGGAGACATATTTTGTTTTGGTATAAAGAGTGGAGGCAGCCTTTAAAAAGTGGGATTATTTCATAAAACATTTTTATTTATGGCTTCTCTTGAAAACACAGGAAGATCCAGCAAACTTGGGCCGGAATTTCTGCGTGGCAACCATCAGCTGGTGTTAAAGAGGCACCGATTCTTCTTAGTGGGGCATCTGGGTGTGGGCTCTTCTGTCCGCTACAGTCACTACCCGCCTGCCCGTTCCCCCATCATTCCCATCGCCCCCCCACGCCTCCCGGTCTCTCAATTACATTGACCATCTTCATGTTCGTCCTCCTTGGCAACCATGGCTTCTTGGGGATGAAAGAAAATAGAACTATTTCCACCTCCCTTGATTCCCCATATTTTAGGGCAAAAAAAAAAAAAAATCCTACTTGCTAAAACAGGGCTACACATTTCTAGGTCTTAAAAGAGGATTACATTAAACAAATTAACACGTAAGGACCCAAAGAATAGAATATAATCTTTACAACCTAATTACGGAATTAATTAATTCATGGTGCATTACAGGTGGTGGGACCTGATAATGAGACACAGGATTAAAGCTGTATGACATTTGTGCATTTTCTCTGCGACTGGGTGTGTAACAATCAATTGAAGAGAGTGCAGAAGACTGTGTGAGGCCTTTTGGCAATGGCGGGGGTTGGGGGTCTGGGAAACGTGGCCCTCTTGTCTTGCCCTGTAATAGTTCTTGTTTTATTTTATTTTATTTTTTTTAAGATTTTATTTATTTATTTGACAGAGAGAGATCACAAGTAGGCAGAGAGGCAGGCAGTGAGAAAGGAGGAAGCAGGCTCCCTGCAGAGCACAGAGCCCGATGTGGGGCTCGATCCCAGGACACTGGGACCATGACCTGAGCCGAAGGCAGAGGCTTTAACCCACTGAGCCACCCAGGTGCCCCTAGTTCTTGTTTTAAACACCTAGTTGGGGTGCCTGGGTGGCTCAGTGGGTTAAGCCTCTGCCTTCAGCTCAGGTCATGATCTCAGGGTTCTGGGATAGAGCCCCGCATCAGGCTCTCTGCTTAGCAGGGAGCCTGCTTCCTCCTCTCTCACTGCCTGCCTCTCTGCCTACTTGTGATCTCTCTCTGTCAAATAAATAAATAAAATCTTTAAACACCTGGTTTGCAGTCACTAATTTAACATTGCTATTCTTTGCCTTTAATTCTGGAATACTCTTTGCTTTAATTCTGGAATACCTCCCACTCTCCTTGAGCCCTTGGATACATCTGGTATAAAACTCACTTGGGATAGAGTTATTGTTATTTGCCTAAAAAAGGGGAGGGTTCTCTGAGCCTATCTGTTAGAAGATCACATGTTCCTGCTCTTTGGGTAGAAAGATGTTACATGTAATTTTCCCTCCGAGCAGCTGCATCCTGAATAATGCACAAAGGTTTGGTCTACTCAGGAATGTTAAACACTTGTTTATCTTTCTGTTCCCCACAGCCATGGGGGATTGAGATGAGAACAAATACTCTGCTTTAGGAAATTAAATCCACTCAGATCAGTGTAAAAATTCTTGAACATCAGGGGGTCTCCGTAAAACTGCATTTTCTTCGTTTCTTCATACCCTTTTTCAACCTGAACATGATCCTAAAATACACAGTATTGATGATCTTTAAACACAGTAGTTCCCAGCAAATGCCTTTGTGTTCTGGGTGGAACTGATCAGATCTTGCGCACGGATTAGGTATGCCGTGCTTCTCTCTCTCTTAATTTTACATTCCATGGTGATTTGGCTCCCAAATCATGAGCACACTGTCAGATTTAGTGACCTCATTTCTCATCCAGGACAGCCTTAATGACACTCAAATATATCATTCATTTCCCCCCATTCCAAAATACACCAACATTGTATGCCATCATTCACCCAACTTGACTTACAGGCTATTTTTTAAAAATCATCCCCATTCTGTCCAGACAAGGTTGGTAATTCAACTGGAACTTACATCTGCGGGAACTCAATAATTATCAAATTTGGACGAAATATTCCCAACTCGGTATTTTCCTATTTTAATACGGGCCAGTTTTTCTGAAATTGGTGACTTTTATTATTTTTTTTAAGATAGGACAGATTTTAGATCCAATTTAACTTTTAATTTATCAGCATACTGTTCAAAGGAAATGAATGTCATTTCTGTGTTTGAATTCATTCCTACTATACCGGAGTATAGATTTAAACAGTGGGCAAATAGCACTAGTAAAAACAACAATTTTCCCTCCGCTCTGTGCCTGTCTTTAGCTTTGTGAGGGGACCACAGATGCTGCCTGTCTTTGCCTCATGTCTGGGTTAGCTGTCCCAAGAACAAGGGCATGAGGGAGGTCCTTCAGTTCTGGGCACATCTCCTGGCAAACTCCATTTCTTCCCATTCTTTCTCTAGTCTCTTTGAGCCAAACTCCTGTGTCTTTATTCTCTTTCCTTTATGGGGAGTTTTTCTGCTCCTTCATGCTGCTGCTTTTTTTTTTCTTTGAAGATTTTATTTATTTATTTGACACAGAGAGAGAGAGTATGTGCAGCAGAGGGAGAGGGAGAAGCAGACTCTCTGCTGAGCAGAGAGCCCGATGTGGGACTCGATCCCAGGATCATGACTTGAGCTGAAGGCAGACACTTACCTGACTGAGCTACCTAGGTGCCCTGTTCCTTCATGCTTCTTGTGAAAGCACCAAAACATCCAGCAAAATAAGCACAGGGAAAAAAATCAAATCCCTTTCTAACACTCCCTCCCCCTACTACCCTAACTTTTCTTCCTAGAAGAAACCATGGTTAATAATTTTATATGTAAATTTCCAATCAAAGGACATAGCCTCCATCCTCCCTTACCATGTTCCATTTAGATGCTCCCAGCTCTTAGCAAGCTGGAACGTGATGCAGATATAAAAGCTAGAGGATCAGTTACTTGGTGTGCGGGTAACCAGTATGCTATGGACTTGTTTTGAGACCATCTAGATCCTGCTTAAATGTATGGTGTATATCTTCTTTTTTTTAAAGATTTTATTTATTTATTTGAGAGAGAGAGCATGAGAGGAGAGAAGGTCAGAGGGAGAAGTAGACTCCCCGTGCAACTGGAGCCTGATGTGGGACTCGATCCCAGGACTCCGGGATCATGACCTGAGCCAAAGGCTGTAGCTTAACCAACTGAGCCACCCAGGTACCCCGGTGTGTATCATTTTATCTTGAGGGATCTATATGTCTGCTACCACCATCCAAACTCCTATGTTTCTTTTGTGGCTCTCCAGCACAATTCTGCCTTCTTCTGGTCATCCTAATGGAGACAGACTTTAGGACCAGTCAGAGCTCTTGTATGTGATTGACAGGTGAATGCCAGGCAAAGGACATCTTCATTTTAGACTATGGGCCAAGTAGGGTTGAAGGGGCAAGTGGTTCTTTTTCCCACCATGAAGGAAGAACCTGCCTGAGAAAGAAGGCCAAGCCCTGATGGTCAGATACCAAAACGACTATAGGACTTTGAGTCACATGAGCTAACACGTTGCCTTTATTTTGATGTAAGCCAGGTTGAACTAGACTTTTGTCACTTGTGATTGAAATTGTCCTGATGTGCGTGCTAAGTGGGTCACGTTTCTTGCAAACATCTAACAGTGAGAGCTACCTACGTATGTTCAAGAGACTGAAGGGTCCACACACAAAAATGTGGCTTTGCAGGTGCAGCTTCTGTATAACATGGAGGTAGCTGCAAAAATACATAATGTACATAATGCACCTGGCAAATCTAATCCGTGGTCTTATGATAACCCATAGAAACATATCCAGCCCGGAGATCTCCTAGCAATAGTCCCGGGAGCTGGGAAGGATGGGAAGCTCCCTCAAGAAGGTAATATGGGGCTGTAGATGAGAGCTGGGTTTACCTTAGTGCAGACCATGGGAGTTGGAGGTTGTGGCAGAATTTTTCACTGTTCAGAAGGCTCTGATTTCTTGGGTGGAAAGGTTTGGGTGAGATAGGAGCCATGTGGGATTAGGGCAGCAGAGAGGAAGCACAGAACAGCATGGGAATACAAGTCTGGAAGAAGACTGCTAAGAGGGGGGACAGGCCAAGTTCACCAGAATTATGAGATATGGAGAAGGTCAACTAGCCATAAAGTTTTAAAAGCATTTCCTTTGGGAGGAGAAGGAGTGGTGGTTGGTTCAATCTGTAGACATTAAGGGTACCTGTGTGATTTGGGGATGATTAAGTACTTATGTCTAAAGTTGAAATCTATTGATCCCATGATCCCTGTCCATCTGTCTATCCATCCATCTATCCATCCATCTTCCCAACCATTATCCACCCATTCCCAAACATTTACTGAGCTCCTATCATGTGCCATGGATTGTATTACTTGGGAGGGAGAAGGATGAGAAGGTGTTCTTTTTTAAAAAAAAAAAGAATTATTTACTTTTAAAAAAATATTTATTTACTTGACAGAGCTCACAGGTAGACAGAGAGGCAGGCAGAGACAGAGAGGTGGAAGCAGACTCCCTGCTGAGCAGAGAGCCCAATGTTCGATCCCAAGACCCTGGGATCATGACCTGAGCCCAAGGCAGAGGCTTTAACCCACTGGGCCACCCAGGTGCCCCTATTTACTTTATTTATTTATTTATCTTAAAGAAGATTCTATTTATTTATTTGACACACACAGAGAGAGAAAGCATAAGCAGGGGGAGCAGCAGAGGGAGAGGGAGAAGCAGGCTCCTGCTGAACAGAGAGCCCAATATGGGACTCGATCCCAGGACTCCGGGATCATGACCTGAGCCGAAGGCAGACGTTTACCCAACTGAGCCACACAGGCACCTCTAAAATATTTATTTGAGAAGGGGAACGAGGGAGAGGGAGAAGCAGATTCCCTGCTGAGCAGGGATCCCAGTGCAGGGCTGGATCCCAGGACCCCAGGATCATGACCTGAGCTTAAGGCAGACGCTTAACTGAATAAGCCACCCAGGGGCCCGGATGAGAATACATTCTTATCTTTGGGGTACTTCAGTCTAGGGTGGAAATAGAGATATAAACAGATCATTGCTAAGTACAATAATGAAGGCGTTTGCAAAATGCCAAGAGAAGACATGTTGATTGTGAAGATTAAATGAGATTACATGTGTGAAAAGCACTTTGTGAGCTATTTAAATATTAGTCATTATTATAATCTTCATAACAACTCTAGGAGAAAGTCTCGGATTATTATCCCCTTAAATTTTTTTTCTGTGTGTCATTAAAGCTGCCTGAGTACCACAAGTTACAAAATAGAGAGAGTAAGAACTCACCCATGATTCAGTTGCTTTAATGCTGATACTGTTTTACATGTGCTAAGTTTCATTAGTGTCATTTCCTAGAATTTTTTTCCACATAGCAATCATGCTGCATATGTCATGATACTAATTTTTTTTCATTAAGTTAAATTATCTACATTTCTCCAGTTCCTTGGGTTACCCATGGTGGGGGAGTTGACATAGCCTGGCTCAGTCCTGGCCCAAATCCCATACTCCTGGTTCCTTATGGGTTCCTGGGACGCTCCCAAGAATGGCCATATAGGTTCCCTGTCTCCAGCCATGCTCCTCTCTGCCAATTTAGGCAGAGAGCTCTGCCTGATATGAATGTCATTTTCCTCTTTGGTTTCTTGCTGATGAGAAGCTACTCCTTTGTCCTGAGCTCTGTCAACACAGCGAAGGGGAAAGTGGCTTCTATATTCACCTTAATCACATTGATGGACCAGTTTGTGACTGTAGTAGTATCCCAGCGGGAGGAATATGCCTGCTTGCCCCCACTTCCTATTCTCCTATTTTATAGCCAATCCCACCAGGCTTTCATACCTATCATACCAGCAATACAACTCTTTGTCAAGGTGACCAACAACTTCCATGCTTCCAAGTCCAGTGGCCAGTTCTCAGCCATCATCTTACTTGACTCATCAGTAACATTTGACAGAGTTGATCACTTTTCCTCCTTGAAGTGCTTTTTTTTTTTTTTTAATTTTATTTATTTATTTGACGGACCGAGATCACAAGTAGGCAGAGAGGCAGGCAGAGAGAGGGGGGAAGCAGGCTTCCTGCTGAGCAGAGAGCCCGATGTGGGGCTCGATCCCAGGACCCTGGGATCATGACCTGAGCCAAAGGCAGAGGCTTTAACCCACTGAGCCACCCAGGTGCCCCCTTGAAGTGCTTTCTTAACTTCTAGGACACCACACACAGGGTCGCTGCTTCTCAGTGCCCTTTGCTGGTTCCTCCTCAATCTTCTTGACCTCTAAAGAGTAGACGGCTCCAGAACTCAACCTGGAGACATTTCGCTACCTAGACTCACTACTTAGGTGATCTCACCCATTCTCATGGTTTTATTTTTATTTATTTAGTTTTTATATTCTTAAAGATTTTATTTTTTTTAATAAACATATAATGTATTTTTATCCCCAGGGGTACAGGTCTGTGAATCGCCAGGTTTACACACTTCACAGTACTCACCATAGCACATACCCTCCCCAATGTCCAAACCTCACCCCCCTCTCCCAAGCCCCCTCCCCCCAGCAACCCTCAGTTTGTTTTGTGAGATTAAGAGTCACTTATGGTTTGTCTCCCTCCCAATCCCATCTTGTTTCATTTATTCTTCTCCTACCCCCTTAACCCCATCATGTTGCATCTCCACTTACTCATATCAGGGAGATCATATGATAGTTGTTTTTCTCTGATTGACTTATTTCACTAAGCATGATACCCTCTAGTTCCATCCACGTCGTCGCAAATGGCAAGATTTCATTTCTTTACAATTGCACCCAAAACTATAAGATACCTAGGAATAAACCTAACCAAAGAGGCTAAGAATCTATACTCAGAAAACTATAAAGTACTCATGAAAGAAATTGAGGAAGACACAAAGAAATAGAAAAATGTTCCATGCTCCTGGATTGGAAGAACAAATATTGTGAAAATGTCTATGCTACCTAAAGCAATCTACACACTTAATGCAATTCCTATCAAAATACCATCCATTTTTTTCAAAGAAATGGAACAAATAATTCTAAAATTTATATGGAACCAGAAAAGACCTCGAATAGCCAAAGCAATATTGAAAAAGAAAGCCAAAGTTGGTGGCATCACAATTCCGGACTTCAAGCTCTATTACAAAGCTGTCATCATCAAGACAGCATGGTACTGGCACAAAAACAGACACATAGATCAATGGAACAGAATAGAGAGCCCAGAAATAGACCCTCAACTCTATGGTCAACTAATCTTCGACAAAGCAGGAAAGAATGTCCGATGGAAAAAAGCCTCTTCAATAAATGGTGTTGGGAAAATTGGACAGCCACGTGCAGAAAAAAAATTGGACCATTTCCTTACACCACACACGAAAATAGACTCAAAATGGATGAAGGACCGCAATGTGAGAAAGGAATCCATCAAAATCCTTGAGAAGATTTTATTTTTAAGCAATCTCTACACGCAATATGGGGCTTGAACTTGTAACTCTAAGATCAAGAGTCACACGCTCTTTCCAATGGAGCAAGCCAGGTTTCCCCCCAACCCCTGCCACCAATTCTCATGGTTTTAAACACAGGCTGATGACTCCTAAATTTATCAGTAGGAGTCTGAACTGCAGACTCCTACACTCAACTGATCACTCCACATTTCCACTTGTATGTCTAATAGGCATCTCCAATATTGCTTGACCAAAATCCAGCTAATGGTTTCTTCATGCAACCTGTTCCTCCTACAGTCTGCCCCATTTTAATAAATGACATGTCTATTTTTCCAGTTGCTTTGGTTAAAAATCTTGGAGTTGTCTTGATGGTCTTTCTGCTTCTCCTCCATCAACAAATCCTGTAGTCTCTCTTTCAAAACGTATCCTGAACCCAACCACTTCTCTCTACGTCTGCTTTTATCCCTGTCAAAGCCCCTAGCGTCTGTCATTGGATCACTGCAACAGCCTCTTAACAGCTTTCCCCGCTTCAGTCCTTGTTCCCCAGCAACCTGTTTTCAACACAGCAGCTTGGATGATGACTTGGCCTTTAAAAAAAAAAAAAAAATTATTTCCTTTAGGGGGAGAGAGAGACAGAGAATGCACACGTGCACAAGCAGGGGGCAGAGGGAGGAGGAGAGACCCTCATGCAGACTCCCCCCTGAGTTTGGAGCCTGACGTGGGGCTTGATCTCACAACCCTGAGATCACGACCTGAACTGAAACCAAGAGTCGGATGCCCAACTGACTGAGCCACCCAGGCACCCCCACACTAGCACATTCTTATGTTAAGTTCTTGGCACTTATTTTTTTATCCTCTGCCTGGAATGCTCTTTCCCTGTTTGTGTGGCTCATTCCAGCACTTTCTTTGGCTCTCTGCTCAAATGTCATCTGATCAAAGAAGCTATTTCTGATCACTTTGTGTACTATAGCAACTCTGTCCCATGCCAGGCATGCCGCAGTCTCTATTTTTCTTCCCTTGCACTAATTGCCAGCTGACTATATATACACACATATACACACATGTGCTTAAATGCTTATTAACCACTCTCCTGCTAAATTGTAGGCCAGGAGATCCAGGACTTTATTTCTGTGCCCACAGCACTTCCAGAGTGGTATCTGGCACGTTAGTTCATGCTGGGGAATTTCTATGTATTTCCTGTTTGCCAACTATTTCTTACGACCTCCTCCTTGTCCTCCTATGACACAGGAGTGTATGTGACTCAAATCTTTCCTCCAGTAAGATGAAATAATATAACGGCCAACTTACTCTCTGATCCCAGTGTCCTCAACCATAAAACAGGTCAGATAATAGCACACCTTACAGGGTTGTTAGGAATAATTAAGGTGTAGTGCCTGGCCTGTAGACGGGCTTTTAATGAAATTTTGAGTACCGTGAAGTCACACGAGTCTGGATTTAAATGACTTTTACGCAAAGCACTTAGAATAGTGCCTGACACATAGTAAATACTATATACGTGTGGTCTGGCAATAATTATTATTTGATTTGCCATGAAGAGTTATGCAGTCTTGGGCAATGACTTAGTCTCACGTCCTCATTGATGGGGATAAAGCAGCTTTTGTGGCAGCTAAGGAGATACTGTTTGTAACATACCTGCAAGTCAAGATGCTGTTTCTCTATCGTGGGACAATCTGGTTAGTTCGTTTTTTAAACTATTCGACTATGCTGTGTTGGACATCTTTGTGCATAATGGTTTTCATGCATTTCAGATTATTTCCTTACCTTGGAATTCCAGAATCAGCCTTTTTGAATAAAAATGGATCTTTTCATGGCTCTTGTTACATAGAGCAGATGGGTTTCTTATCCTCATTTTGCTGAATGTACCTCTGAGCCTCCAGGTTACGTGGCTGGTAAGTGTGAGAATCAAGATCAGTGTTCAGAATGTAGTACGTTTTGCTGCCTCTCATGCAGACAAATTCACAAGGTCACGTACTACGTAACACATCATTGCATTCGTAGTTCCGGTGGATTGGGAATCTGGGGGCGGTTCATCTGGTTCTGACGTGGAGTCTCTCAAGAGGTTGCAATCCCCTTTGAGGCTGGAGAACTACTTTCCAAACTCACTCTCATGGTGGTTGGGAGGGGGCTTCAGTTCCTCTGCAACAGACCTATCTATAGACTGAAAGTCCTTACACAGGACAGGAGGCAGCTGGCTTCCTCCAAAACAAGTGGTCCACGGGAGAGAGCAAGAGACTGAGACAGGAGACACACCGTTTATCACCTCATCTCAGAATGAGAGACGGAGGAGTGAAAGGAGAGATGGATGAGGGACGGCACCACCATTCCTTCTCTTGGTATTCTCTTGGTGACCTAGTTCAACCAGGTCAGTGTGGGAGGGTAGTGATCAACAGGGGGCCTTGTGGGGGCTCGCTACCACAAGAGTGGATTGTAGGGTCACTGGTGTGGCCTCTTTCTCTTTCTCTCTCTTTCTCTTACTCCTTAGTCACATTCTGCCTTGCTTTTTAACTGCTCTCTGGCTGGATCAGACATTGAAGCACCCACTACGTGTCAGGCACTGTGCTAGTTGCATTCACGGATACACTGAACTCTCCCAACATCCAAGGTAAGGTGAAGGTTGTTGTTCCATCTTGCAGAGAGGAGAACTGAAGCACAGAGACACAAAATCCTTTGCCAAAAGATCACATGGCAAGCTAGAATCAGATCGGAGATGTACACACGGGCCTGGGGCTGTAGAATCTGGTTCTTTCTGGGACACCAGGAGACCTTGTTGGCGTGGAAACACTAAGAACTGACATTCAGGGAACAGTTGCCAAGCTTGCTCTCCCCTGACTGGACACACCAGTGAGGCCTGGTCAGAGAGCAGATGGCAGGGGGAACCGACAGTGCCCCCCGTCTGTTTGTGGCTGGAGTCAAGTCCGGCGAGGTGACCCACGTTGATACCGAGGTATGATGGGGAGAACCATTCCAGCCCTCGATGTGTGCTTTATGGATCTCCGAAGTCTCTTCATGCCTGTATTTTGGGGAATGGTTTCATCACCCGCGATTACGCATGTTGGAGGTTATCGGGAACAGCTGCTGGACTGATCGAGGAGGCTTATTCACTTCAGAGGCGGGCATGGCTCCCAGGGCTTCTCTGCTTGTCAGTTTTGATGGGATTTTCTTATGCTTTTACCGGCTTTCGAAGAGTTTGCTTTTAAATTTCTGTAGCTTTCTGAAGGAGCTACAAAAGGAAGGGATGATTATTATTTTACTAATTAAAAAGGGACTCAAAGGAGTGTGGTTGCCACGGGAATGCACGTTTCAGATCTCCTGCTTCCGGGGGTGCGGCTGATCTGAGGCTCCAGCCACCTCATTCCGTGCCCATCGCTGTGTATGCGCCAAAGCCGTTCTTCCTGTGGGCGGCTCCCAGCTTGGGACTGAGCACTGGGGTCCACGGGAGCTGCATTCCCACAAGAAGGGCGGCTTTTCTGATGAGTAACTCTGGCTCAGGGACTCCCAAAGATGTCCCCATCCTGATCTCTGCAGCCTGGCACTATGTCACCTTACATGGCAAAAGGGAATGAGGGTGGCCAGCCAGCTGACCTCAAGATAAGAAGAGTGGAGGGGATTATCCAGGTGAGCCTGATGGAGTCACATGACTCCTTAGAAGTGGAGAACCTGTCCCAGTGGTGGTCAAAGAGAGAGATGCAAAGACAGAAGGAGAGTCAGAGAAATGGGACATGGAATGGGACATGCAAAGGGCTTGACCTGCTCTGGCTGGCTTTGAGGTGGAGGAAGGGACCAGGAACCAAGGAGTGCAGACACCCCTAGTATTTGGAAAAGGGAAAGAAATAGATTCTTCTCTAAGGCGTGCAGAAAAAAAATGCAGCCTTGTCAACACCTTGATGGTAGCCTGGTGAGATCTGGGTCATCTGGTGACCTGAAGAATTGTAACATAATGAGTTCCTGTTGTTTCAAGATGTTACTCTTGTGATTTGTTACAGCAACAACAGACGAATGCAGCTGCCCCTCAGCTTTGCGGAGACTGTCTGAGAAGTGTGCGGCAGTCTAAGCCTCTGTCTACCCCGCTTTCCTTCCCTCTGTCCTTTACGGGCATCAGACTGGCTCCTTGCACATCCTCTATCTCTTTCCCCATTTTCCTCTATGTGTTTTGCTAGTAAATCTCTTGCATATTTTGTTTTTTTTTTTTTTTAGAGATAGAACATGTGAGCAGCAGAGGGAGCAAAAGAATCTTTTTTTTTTTCTTTTAAAGATTTTATTTATTTATTTGACAGAGGAAGAGAGATCACAAGTAGGCAGAGAGGCAGGCAGAGAGGAGGAAGCAGGCTCCCTGCGGAGCAGAGAGCCCGACATGGGGCTCAATCCAGGACCCTGGGACATGACCTGAGCCGAAGGCAGAGGCTTTAACCCACTGAGCCACTCAGGCGCCCCAAGTAAGAGAATCTTTAAGCAGGCTTTATGCCCGGTGCATAGCCTGACGGGGGCTTGATCTCATGACCCTGAGATCAAGACCTGTGTTGAAATCAAGAGGTAAGCATGAACTATCTCTATGTCATTTTTTCATTCTAAGTCTTTGAAATGAAAGCACAATAGTTCATGCTTGACCGACTGAGCCACCCAGGTGCCCCTCTCTTGCATGATTAATACACTCTGAACATCTGCTTCCATGAAGACCAAAACTAATAGGAGTAATCCAGATCCAGTAAAGTTTTAAGGTGAATTCTAGGTCTCTGCTGTCCAATACGCTCACTGCTAAGAACCTGCTGCTGTTGAAATGAGGGCATGAACTTTAAATTCTTAGATTTCAAAAGGAAACTCATTTCAGTTATTGGAAAACTTTCAACTGTCTTGGGAAGAATTTGGGTGTGTGAATCTCCTTTTCTCAACTGTATATTTTGTGAACTCTAAACACAGATCAGGTACTTTTGATGAAAATTCAGTGTTTAAATTGGGGTGTCTGCTAAGAGTAAAATACACACCCTGGATTTCAAAGACTTAGAATGAAAAAAAGGATATAGAGATAGGGGTGCCTGGGTGGCTCAGTGGGTTAAAGCCTCTGCCTTTGGCTCAGGTCATGATCTCAGGGTCCTGGGATGGAGCCCCGCATCGGGCTCTCTGCTCAGCGGGGAGCCTGCTTCCCCCTGCCTCTCTGCCTACTTGTGATTTCTCTCCCTCTGTCAAATAAATAAATAAAATCTTAAAAAAAAAAAGGGATGTAGACATAGTTCATGAGCAGTTTTTCCTATTGATTACATGGTGAAATAATATTGTAGATATACCAAGTTAAGCACATTATTAAAATCAATTTCTCCAGTTTATTTTTTGAAAGCTTTAATTCCGGTTAGTTAACACACAGTGTTATATTAGTTTCAGGTGTGCAATGTAGCATTTCAACACCCCTGTATACTAACCAGGGTGCATCCCCTTTTTCACCCATACCCCCACGCACCTCCCCTCTGCTAAACCTCACTTTGTTCTCTGCAGTTAAGAGTCTGTTTCTTGATTTCTCTCTCTCTCTCTCTCCCCTTTTTACCCTCCTTTGCTTATTTGTTTTGTATCTTAAATTCCACATGAGTGAGATCATATGGTATTTGTCTTTCTCTGACTTTTTTCGCTTAGTGTTCTATTCTAGGTCCATCTGTGTCATTGCAAATGGTAAGGTTTCATTTTTTTTATGGCTGAATATTCCAATGTATATACCACATCTTTTTTTTTTTAACGTTTTATCTATTTATTTAACAGACAGAGATCACAAGTAGGCAGAGAGGCAGGCAGAGAGAGAGGGGGAAGCAGGCCCCCCGTCGGGCAGACTGCCTGACGTGAGGCTTGATCCCAGGACCCCGAGATCATGATCTGAGCTGAAGGCAGAGACTTAACCCACTGAGTCACCCAGACGCCCCTATACCACATCTTCTTTATCCATTCATCAATCAGTGAACACTTGGACAGCTTCTGTATCTCAGCAATTATGACTAATGCTGCTATCAACATGGGATGCATGTATCCTTTGAATTAGTGCTTTTGTATTCTTTGGGTAAATACCCAGTAGGGCAATTGCTAGAACATAGGGTAGTTCTGTTTTGAACTTTTTGAAGAACCTCCTTACTGTTTTCCACAGTGGCTGCACCAGTTTGCATTCCCACCAACGATGGGAGGGTTCCCCTTTCTCCACATCCTCGCCCACACCTGTTGCTTCTTATGTTTTTTATTTTAGCTGTTTTGACAGGCATGAGGTGATACCTTGTAGTTTTGATTTGTATTTCCCTGCTAAGTGATGATGAAAATCTTTTCCTGTGTCTGTTGGCCATCTCAGTGTCTTCTTTGGAGAAAGTGTCTGTTCATGTCTCTAGCCCAGTTTTTACTTGGATTATTTGTTTTCTGGGAAATGAGTTTTATAAATTCTTCATATATTTTGGGTACTAAACCTTTATCAGATAGGTCATTTGCAAATATCTTCTCCAATTCTGTAGGTTGCCTTTTAGTTTTGTTGGTTATTGCCTTTGCTGTACAGAACATTTTACGTTGATGTAGTTCCAGTAGCTTCTTTTTCTTTGGTTTCTCTTGTCTCAGGAGACATATCCAGAAAGAAGTGGCTACAGCTGATGTCAAAGAGGTTACTGACTCTGTTCTTTTCTAGGATTTGTATGGCTTCAGGTCTCACATTTAGGTCTTTAATCCATTTTGAATTTATTTGTGTGTGTGATGTAAGAAAGTGGTTCAGTTTTGTGGTTTTGCATGTGGCTGTTCACTTTTCCCAACCACATTTGTTGAAGAGACTGTCTTTTTGCCATTGGCCATTATTTCCTGCTTTGTTGAAAATTAATTGTCTGCATAGTTGTGGATTTATTTCTGGGTTTTCTATTCTGTTCTATTGATCTATGTGTCTGTTTTTGTCATACTTTTTCATGACTACAGCTTTGTAATAAAACTTGAAGTCCAGAATTGTAATACCCCCAGGTTCGCTTTTCTTTTTCAAGATTACTTTGGCTATTAAGCATCTTTTATGGTTCCATGCAAATTTTAGAATTGTTTGTTCTAGTTCTGTGAAAACCGCTGTTGGTATGTTGATGGGGATTGCATTAAATGTGTACATTGCTTTGGGTAGTATAGACAATTTAAAAATAGTTATTCTTCCAACCCATGAGAACGGAATGTCTTTCCAACACTTCATGTCATCTTCCATTTCTTTCATGAGTATATCATAGTTTTCAGAAAACCATTCTTCCATCTCTTGTGTTAGGTTCGTTTCTAGGTTATCTTTTTATTTTGGGTACATTGTAAATGGGATTGCTTTCTTAATTTCTTTTTCTGTTGACTCATTATTGGTCAGTAGAGAGACAACATATTTCTGTACATCGATTTTGCATCCTGTGACTTTACTGAATTTTTGTTTCCATTCTAGCAATTTTTTGGTGGAGTCTTTTGGGTTTTCTGTGTATAGTATCACGCCATCTGCAAATAGTGGAATTTTCACTTCTTCCTTATTGATTTGGATGCCTTTTCTTTTTGTTGTCTGATTGCTGTGGCTGGGTCTTCCAGTACTATGTTGAGTAAAATTGGTGACAATGCACATCCTTGTCTTATTCTTGAACTTAGGGGAAAATCTCTCAATTTTTCCCCATTAAGGATGATGTTAGCTGTGGGTTTTCATATAAAGCCTTTATTATTGTTGAGATATGTTCCCTCTAAACCTACTTTGTTGAGGGTTTTTTTTCATGAATGGACGTTGTTCTTTGTCAAATGTTTTTTCTGTGTCTACTGAAATGATCATGTGGTTCTTATCCTTTCTTTTATTGATGTGATGTATTATATTGCCTGATTTGTGAATATTGAACCACCCTAGAATTCTGGGGTTAAATCCCACTTGTTCATGGTGAATGACTTTTTTTAATATATTGTTGAATTTAGCTTGCTAGTATTTTTTTTTAAAGATTTATTTATTAGACAGAGATCACAAGTAGGTAGAGAGGCAGGCAGAGAGAGAGGAGGAAGCAGGCTCCCTGCTGAGCAGAGAGCCCGATGCGGGGCTTGATCCCAAGACCCTGAGATCGTGACCTGAGCCGAAGGCAGAGGCTTAACCCACTGAGCCACCCAGGTGCCCAGCTTGCTAGTATTTTTTTGAGGATTTTTGCATCTTTGTTAATCAGAGATATTGGCCTGCAGTTCTCTCTTTAGTGATGTCTTTATCTGGTTTTGGTATCAGGGTTGTGGTGGCCTCATCAAATGAATTTGGTAGTTTTCCTTCCTATACTAGGTTTTTGAATAGTTTGAGAAGAATAGGTATTCACTCTGCCTTAAACGTTTGGTAGAATTCGCCTGTGAAACCATCTGGCCCTGGACTTTTGTATGTTGGGAGGTTTTTTGTTTTTGTTTTTGTTTTTGTTTTGTTTTTAAAGATTTTATTTATTTATTTGTCAGAGAGAGAGAGGGAGAGAGAGCGAGCACAGGCAGACAGATGGCAGGCAGAGGCAGAGGGAGAAGCAGGCTCCCTGACGAGCAAGGAGCCCGATGTGGGACTCGATCCCAGGACGCTGGGATCATGACCTGAGCCGAAGGCAGCTGCTTAACCAACTGAGCCACCCAGGCGTCCCTGTGGGGAGTTTTTTGATTACTGATTCAATGTCTTTCATGGTTATTGGTCTGTTCAAATTTTCTACTTCTCCCTGTTTCAGTTTTGGTAGTTTGTATGTTTCTAGGAGTTTATCCATTCTTTTATGTTGTCCACATTGTTGGCTTACAGTTTTTTGTAATATTTGCTTACCATTGTATTTCTGTGGTCTCAGTTGTTATTTCTCTTCTCTTATTTATGATATTATTTGAGTCCTTTCTCTTTTTCTTTTGATAGGTCTGGCTAGAGATTTATCAATTTTAGTGTGTGTGTGTGTGTGTGTGTGTGTGTGTGTGTGTGTGTGTGTGTATGTTTAAAGATTTTATTTATTTGACCGAGAGCAAGATCACAAGCAGGCAGGGCAGCAGGTGGTGGGGGGGAGCAGGCTCCCTGCTGAGCAGAGAGCCCATTGTGGGGTTCGATCCCAGGACCCTGAGATCATGACCTGAGCTGAAGGCAGAGGCTTAACCCACTGAGCCACCCAGGCACCCCAGTGTGTGTGTGTGTTTTTAAAGAACCAGCTCCTGGTTTCATTATCTGTTGTTCTGTTGTTTGTTTTTAGATCATTTATTTCCACCGTTCTGCTGAGTTTAGGTTTTGTGGTCCTTTTTCTAGCTCCCTTGGGAGCAAGGTTAGGTTGTTTGGAATTTTTCTTGATGTAGACCTTCATTCCTATAAACTTTCCTCTTAGAATAGCTTTTGCTGCATCCGAAAGGTTTTGGACCATTGTGTTTTCATTTTCATTTGTGTTTTGTATTTCTAAAGTTTATTTCCTGAAGGTTGACCCATTCATTGTTTAGTAGCATGTTATTTAACCTCTATGTATTTGTGTTCTTCCTAGATTTTTTCTTATGGTTGACTTCTCATTTGATAGCATGTGGTCAGAAAATATGCACGGTATGAGTTTGAGCGTCTTGAATTTGTTGAGGTTTGTTTTATGGGCTCATGTGTGATCTATCCTGGAGAATATTGCATGTATACTTCAAACGAATTTATATTCTGCTGTTTCAAGATAGAATGTTCTATCTATTAAACCCATCTGTTCCAGTGTGTCATTCAAAGCCATTGTTTCATTGTTAGTTTTCTGTTTAGTTGATTGGTCCATTGGTGTAAATAGGATCTTAAAGTCCCGTACTATTATTGTATTATTACTGATGAGTTCCTTTGTGTTTTTTAGTAATCATTTTGTGTTTTGGTGCTTCTGTGTTGGGTGTGTAAATATTCACAATTGTTATCTCTTCTTGTTGGATTGTCCCCTTTATTATTATATAGTGTCCTTCTTTGTCTCTTGTTACAGTCTTCGTCTTAATGTCTATTTTGTCCAGTACAAGTATTGTTACTCTGGCTTTCTTCTGATATCCCTTTGCATGACACATATTTCTCTGTCCCCTCACTTTCAATCTGCAGGTATCTTTAGGTCTGAAATGAGTCTCTTATAGGAAGCATATACATAGGTCTTGCTTTTTTTTTTTTTTTTTAAACATTTTATTTATTTGAGAGAGAGAGAGAGAGAGACAGTGAGAGAGAGCATGAGCGAGGAGAAGGTCAGAGAGAGAAGCAGACTCCCCGTGGAGCTGGGAGCCCGATGCGGGACTCGATCCCGGAACTCCAGGATCATGACCTGAGCCGAAGGCA
Organism: Enhydra lutris kenyoni; assembly: GCF_002288905.1. NCBI lineage: Eukaryota > Metazoa > Chordata > Mammalia > Carnivora > Mustelidae > Enhydra > Enhydra lutris. Next base: position 17,827,196 of record NW_019154090.1, on the reverse strand, counting down.
GTCGCTTAACCAACTGAGCCACCCAGGTGCCCTAGGTCTTGCTTTTTAATCTGTTCTGTCACCCTGTGTCTTTTGATTGGAGTGTTTACTCCACTTATATTCAAAGTAATTATTGATAGATACATATTTACTAACATTTTGTTATTTGTTTTGTGTTTTTTTCTGAGGATTTTCTCTTATCCTGTCTTGTATATCTCTCTTCATGTTTTGCTGATTACTTTAGTGATATATTTGGATTTCTTGCTCTTTATTCTTTGCATATTTATTAGTGTTTTTTGATATATGGTTGCCATTAGGTTTGTATATAACATCTGCGTGTGGCAGACTATGTTAAATTGGTCATTTAAGTTTTAACCTATTCTTCACTCCTTTCTCCCCACATTTTAAGTATTTTTAAAATATTTTATATCATTTTGTTTCTGTGAGTTCCTTGACTGATTTTTTACAGGAATTTTCATTTTCACTGCTTTTGTGTTTCCTACCTGCTGTCACTTTTGGTCTTTCCTTTCCACTCCAAGAGTCCCCTTTAATATTTCTTGCAGAGCTGGGTTAGTAGTAGTCATGAATTTCTTTAATTTTTGTTTGGCTGGGAAACTCTATCTCTTCTATTCTGAATGATATCCTAGCTGTATAGAATCTTCTTGGGTGCAGGTTTTTCCCATTCAGCTCTTTGAATATATTTTGCCACTCCTCTGGCTTACAGAGTTTCTGTTGAAAATCTCCTATTAGCCTTATGGATTTTCCCTTGTAAGTTACTATCATCTTTTATCTTACTGCTTTAATTTTTTTTTTTAAAGATTTTATTTATTTATTTGACAGAGAGCGATCACAAGCAGGCAGAGAGGCAGGCAGAGAGAGAGGAGGAAGCAGTCTCCCTGCTGAGCAGAGAGCCCGATGCGGGGCTCGATCCCAGGACTCTGAGATCATGACCTGAGCCGAAGGCAGCGGCCCAACCCACTGAGCCACCCAGGCGCCCCTAAAATTTTTTTTTTATCACTCTATTTTGCCAACTTAATTACAATACATCTGGTATGGGTCTGCTTTTGTTGGTTTTGATAGGAGTTCTCTGTGCCTCCTGGATCTGAATATGTTTCCTTTCCCAGATTAGGGAGGTTTTCAGTTATTATTTTTTCAAATAAATCTTCTGTCCCCTTTTCTCTTTCTTTCTCTTATGGGACTCATAATATGAAAGTTAGAACATTTGATGGAGTCACTGAGTTCCCAAAGTCTCTTCTTGTTTTGCATAATTTTTTTTTCTGTTTTGTTCAGCTTGATTACTTTCCATGACCCTGTCTTCCAGGTCACTAGTTCATTCCTTTGCTTCTTCTATCCTGCTGTTCATTCCATCAGGCATGCTTCTCATTTCATTTATTGAGCCCTTTAGCTCTGCTGCTATTCCTTATCTCTGGGTCGAGGGTTTCACCCATGTCTTCCACTCTTAAGTCTAGTGGGTATCCTTATGATCATTCCTTTAAATTCTCTATCAGGCCTGGTGCTTATATCTGTTTCCCTTAGATCTCTGGCCATGACAGAGATCTGTTCTTTCTGTTCTGTTCTTTCATTTGGGATAAATTTGTCTCCTCATTTTGTCTGCCTCTGTCTGTTTCTCTGTGTTAAGAAAGCAAGCTGTATCTTCTCTTGAAACTGGTGGCTTTATGAAAAAGAGGTCCTGGAGTGCCCAGCAGTGTGGCATCCTCTGTTCCCCAGGCCTGTTGCACACGCCCTGCTGTTGTGTCTGAGTCATTTTTCATTTCAGGGCAGTCATCTTCCCTGCCTGTTGTGGGCTGTGATGGTTCTCTGTGGTGCTAGTGGGACCCAGGAAGGCCAGTTCTGAGAGGGTGTGCCCTCTGGGGAACTTGGGAGTGGGGCAGTGGTGTTAGCAACGTTTGTGCTGGGCCACTAGTTTTATGCCAGACCTGCCCAAAACGCTGTGATGGTTGGGGCTGTGCACTGCTGTGGCTGGGTGTGTATGAGAGTGTGGTAGTGGTGGCTCAGTGTAGTGGTTGGTAGCAGCCATGCACCTGCTGGCTGGGTGGGAAGCACCTACAGCTTTAACAAAATTTGCCCTGAGTCTAGGCTGGAGGCCAGGGGGCTTGGAGTGGAAGAGTCCTGAGGAAGACCTTGTCCGTGTGGTGCCCTGTTAGCAGGTTGGGCAGCAAGTGACTGTGTACCCTCACCCGCCCCTCTCTCCCCACACGCTCCCCCATGGCCCTGTGTTGAGGCTGGGGGGTAGGGGAGGAAAACAGTGCCTGCCAGCTTTTTCGATCTCAGAGAAGTCCCCCAACATGCTCTGAAATCAGCGTGAACAGATCTGTCTCCGGTTTGCTGCTGGCACTGGGTAAACTGCAACTTTTATATTGTCTCTCACCACAGGCTGCGATTCCTTTAAGGGCAGGGACCAGCTTCCCCTGGCCCTCCTGGCTCACCCAGTGCTCAGCCAGCTGACTGTTAAAGCTCCAGGCTCCAAATCCCACTGGTTATACAAACTCATGGAATTCAGCTTCTCTAGTTTATGGAGATTAGTCTTCCCTGAATGAGCTCTCTGGCGTGTGGGCCTGTTTCTCTTCAATCTTCATGTGCCCAGCTCCCTCCCTCCTGTGGGCAGCCTCTCTTTGCCTTTCTGACCTTCCTGAACTTTCAGTTGCAACTTCCTCTCCATAGTTAGTGGTGGAGTTTGGTTCTGCCCGTCTTCAGATTGCTTTCTGATTCATTGACTTGGATGTGGATGAGACCTAGCTGCGAATGTGGGACAGGGTGAGCCCAGGGTCCTCCGTCTTCTGCCATCTTCCCAAGCCCCTTCTTCTCCAGTCCCTTTGAGATCTTACAATGTGGCTTCACTGGGTGTAATACACAATGAATCATGGAACACTACGTCAAAAACTAGTGATGTACTGTATGGTGACAACATAATAAAAAAATGTGGCTCCTGAAAAATTAAAAAAGAACGTGTTATTTGCATGATATGGACTGTGCTGGTCTAGACGCTGTAATTACACAAGATAAGGGACATGGATTGAGTACTTATCATACATTAGGCCCATTGATGAGTGCTTTCCATGGATTATTTATACCTCAAAACAGCCCTGTTTTACAGAGAACTAAGGAAATTTCTAGGAAATCAAAAATTAACTCACCCATGGTTGTCCAAATATAAGCAGAGCAGGTAAACTAAAGTTCATATCTGAGATATTCAGAGGTGGGTGGGGGGCACTCAGAACTACCCTATCTGAGAGAAGGTGGAAGAAAGTGGACATGCCTATGCCAGGCTTGGGGGAGACAGGAGAGCTCTTTTGAAATACTTCAAGAACTGTCATAGGGGTGAGGATATAATCATATTGCAAATGACCCCAGAGGGAGGGACTTGATGATTCCCAAGTTGTTATCTCCTACCAAAGTTTCTTTTCTGAACATCAGGGTCCTAAATCTAACTATGTTTTGGACACATCCCTTTGTATATGTCTCATAGGCATTTCAAACTTAACATGGCCAAAGCTCATTCTGGTTTCTTTTCTTCAAAACTTGTTCCACCCTTGGGTTCCTAGACGTAGTAAATGGTATCAGCATCTGTCTGGTTTCTCACGATAAGAACTTGGGTCTCTCTCCTTCATCTTGGACATCTAACTGGTCATTCCAAACTCCTTGTGTGTTGTAAAACCATTCCTTGTTCATTTCTCTGTCTGTATCAGTTACCCATGGCTGTATAACAAAGCAGCTTAAAACCTTTATTAGCTCCTGGGCACCTGGGTGGCTCAGTTGGTTAAGCGACTGCCTTTGGCTCAGGTCCTGGGATCAAGCCCCTTATCAGGCTCCTTGCTCAGCAGGGAGCCTGCTTTTTCCCTGCCTACTATTCCCCCTGCTTGTGCTTCCTCTATGTCTCTCTCTTGCTTGCTCTCTCTATATCAAATAAATAAATAAAACCTTAAAAGCAAACAAAAAACCCAAAACACTTATTAGCTCCATTTCTATGGAGAAGAATCCAGGAGTATTGGGTCCTCAGGTTCTGTGTGTCTCATGACATCATAATCAAATTGTCAGTGGAGGCTGACACAGTGTAGACTCAACTGGAGGAAAATCCAATTCCAGGTTCACTCATATGGTTGTTGGTTGGGCTTAGTCCTTTGCTGCTTATTGGCTGGAAATCTCTCAATTTCTTGGCATGTGGGCCTCCCCATCTGGGAAGCTCCCATCATGGCAGCTGCCTGCCTTTACATGGGTGAGAACAGAGATGGGAGGGAGTCTTTTTTTTTTTTAGGTTTTATTTATGTATTTGAGAGAGAGAGAGAGCACTAGCATGAGAGAGAGCCTGAGTGGGGGATGGGAAGAGCAGAGGGAGAGGGAGAAGGGAGTCTGAGCAGGGGGTCTGACATGGGGCTCAATCCCAGGGCCCTGGGATCATGACCTGAGCCAAAAGTAGACGCTTAACCAACTGAGCCACCCTGGCATCCCGGAAGAGGGCATCTTTACAACCTAATCTCAAAAGTGACATCCAGTAACTTTGGCTGTGGTGTATTTGTTAGAGATGAGTTGGTAGGTCCAACCCACATTCAAATGGAGAGTTTCATGAACACCAAACGCCTGAATACCAGGCAGCTAAGATCACTGCGAGCATCTCAGAAGCTGCTCGTGACAACATCCTGTTAAGTAGTCTGATCTACATGCTCTTGGCCACTGCATTCCATTCTCCCAGCCGTAATATCTTGGGCTGTTCCCGTCCAGCTCTACTGCCCCTTTCCTGGTCCATTGCCGTCTTTCACCTGGACGGATGCAAAAGCCTCCCAGCTCCTTTTCTTACCTGGCCTTCCTTCTCCCATCCTTGCTGTATTTCTGGCCTTGTGAATGAGTCAAGAATGGTGGTGATGGTGTGTGGTGAGCAATGAGTCTGCTTTTGGACCTTAGGGTGGGGGGGGGCACGGATCCATCTGTCAAGTGGTTGCAATCCAGGTAAATAGTGGGCTCCAGAGGTTTGCTCTGGAGTGATGGTCTTGGGGGCAGGGAAGGGCAGGCAGGAGCAAGGAAGGATCAAGTTTATCTGAGGAGCCAAGGATGGCAGTTCCTGGAACAGGGGCTTGGGATACAGGTCAAACGCAGAAGGCAGCGCTCTGAATGCAGCTGCTGAGAGATAGATGAGGGGTTTTGGCTGGGGAGTGTGGGACCCCACAGCTCCATTTTGAGAGTGCCATTCCTATGGCCATGGCTTGAAACCAGGATTGGGCATGAGTGGTCACCCTGAGCCCTGCTTCCAAGCAGGCTGCTTGGATTCCCTCCAGCCTCATGAGCCGTTGGCCTCAGCATCACTTCTGTGCTTCCTAACTGCAGAGACGGAAGGTATGGGCCAAGTGGGGTTTCCCCAAGGTCTGAATAGCTGAGGGACTCGGGGTAAGTTACTTAACCTCTCTGGGCTTCACAGTTTCTTCTTCTGTGTGAGGGGGTTAAGAATAATTATTCCTATCTCCTCGTGTCACTGTGAGGATTGAGTTAATACAAGAAAAGCGCCTGAAATAAATTTCAGCTGTCTCCCGAGTGGCTGTCGGAAATTTGCTTCTTTGCTGGGACATGTCCTGCCAGATAGGATTATTCCTTCGCAATTTAAAGGACTGGCCCCTTTTATCTAGAAAGCACAGAACAGTAGAAAGAGCCCAGGCTCTAGAGCAGGCCACTCAAAGACTGGATTCCAACTCTGACATGGATTAGCTGTGTGTCCTTGGGAAGTTACTTAACCTCTGTGAGCCTCGGTGTCTTGGTCTGTAAAATGGGGATATTGAAGTTCACCTCATGAGATAAGTAGGAAATACAAATGTGCACCACACAATGCCTATGGCACAGAAGGGACTCGTACCCAGTTATTTGGGGTGAAAGGTGCAGAGAACACACAGGGACTCCAGAGGGACCCACCACCAAGGCGGTTCCGTACACACCCAGGTGCTGTGGATCTGGTCCAGGTCTTCGGTGATGTGGAGCGGGAATCTGGCAGGGAAAGCCACTGTCTCCTCCTCACAGGTGTCTTTGGAGCAGTACATGGTGTGAATAATGACAGCTGAAATTTATTTCAAGCACCTTTCTTGTATTAACTCGATTGTCACAGTGACACGAGGAGATAGGAATAATTATTCTTAACCCCCTCACACAGAAGAGGAAACTGTGAAGCCCAGAGAGGTTAAGTAACTTACCCCAAGTCCCTCAGCTATTCAGTGGTACAGGAGCCCAGCTGGACCATCACACACCATCTCTCTACATGTGAACTCAGCTCTTAGCACCTATGGGTTTAGATATTCAGGTCCCTCTGTTGTCTTTGTAGACCCAGAGCTCAATAGCTCCCTTTGGGCCTACCTGGACAGGCAGGGCATTCATTCTGCAGAGGCAAGAGTATGCACAACCGGGGAAGCTGGTGTTTTGCTGGACGGCACATCACCAGGACTTGTTCCTCTCTGAGGGTACCGCGTTAGTCCAGAGGATGCCTGGCTCAGGCTCTGGACTTAATGTGCCAATTTAACAAATACTGAGCACCTGCAGTGTGCCAGAAAATGTGGTGACACTCCGTGGTGGGCAAAGAGGTCCCTGTCCTTTCTGGGTTCTGGGACATGCTGAGAGTCCAGTGGAAACCCTGCTGTTTCAGGAAAACAGATTTTCATCCCATACAATGAAGTGTCCTATGTCCCAGAGCTTTCCCGAGAGGCAGTAGCTTTCTTATGGAGGGGGTGAGTTTCCCGTCCTTAGAGGTGTCCAAGTGAAGCTGGAATGGCCACTTGGTGGGGATGTTGTAGAGGGGATAAACTATCCGAGTGGTGCTTTCCAGAGAAGATTGTTAAGGTTCTTTCACGTTGCTAGGAATTAACATTTAAGAGAACCCTGGATGCAACAAACATGATATAAACAGGAGACAGCACCTTCCTGAAGCCTATGGCTGCAAGTCAGTATGAGGGAAAGGGGGTGGTCACGGGATTTCTAAGAGCCCGAGCTGGAAGGCCGCGCAGACTGATGCTGGAGGTGGGGCCACAGCTTGCACAGGAAGGGCCCTCCTGCGGCTATAGAAAATCACTCTTTGGAATAGACAAAGGACACGTTGCAGGCGTCCTGCCGTTCACAGCGTCGCTGGGGAAATCAGCATCCCAGGAATGGTTGTTACCCGCCACTTGGACAGGAAATGTCGCAGACAGAGCCTTGTTTTTCTGCCGCAGGAATTAAAGTTCAGAAGCAGCAGCAAGGAAATCAATACGGAGCTGCTAAACCCTTAATGAATGACAGCAAAAAGGCTGATCGCGTTGCCTAAAACAGCTTTTTTCAAAGCAGCTTGTCTGGGGTGAGCGCGTTAACAAGAATTGATTGAGTTCCTACGAGGTGTGGTTTTCAGAGTGCAGCTACACGGTGCAGGGAAAAGCAGTGGCCACGGGTTTAAGACCTGTTTAGCGGCTGAGCCATCGGGGTCTGTTGTGAGCGGCTTGGGGGTCTAGTGTTGGGTATCTCTGTGACCGTTCATCCCCTTTCTCTACCACTGTGCCCCCTGGCAAAGGATCATTTGCTAGATGAGAAAGTTCCCAGCTTTAAAGATGACTGAGCCAGGCTCAAAATCCCAACTCAGACTCCCGGGGGAGTAAGTTTGCTCTGGCCACTAGGCTGAAACAGGTTTCCAGTCTCCTGGATAACTTTTGCTTAAATCTGGCTTGTTTTCACCCAACCTATCATTCTACGGAGACTGCGAACAACTTGGCAGAAGGGAGGGCATAGGGGACACTACCCATCAGTGAGATGTGGCTCAGTGACAGTCACACCCCGATCGATCCCTTTGCCCATTGCTCCTCTGGAGGGAGCCAGAAGTGTGGGTAGCTGGTTCCTTCTTCAGGGCCTGGGCAGAAACTTGAAGGGTTGTGGGAAAGGATGTTGCCCATGGAGTCCTTTAACCTGTCTGACTTTCCAGTTCCATATTTAGCAAGTGGGCCCACAGTTTCTGTCCTATTTCCCATGCAGAGTAATTGTGAGAATCGGAGGAAATCGCACCCACCGAAATGCTTGGTGAGCTGAACTGTTTCCTCCAACCAAATGGAATGCGATGCTTTTATTTGCAACCTGGGGGAGGGAGCCTAAGCGACAGAAGAGTGAAACAGGGAACTGGCATTTTTGGACCACTTATTACATCTGTTTCTGGTGCTGAAGAAAACTCATGTCCTCACAACACCCCTATTAAAGCTCTTATTTTACAAACGAGGAGACTAGAGAGTGGCGCTTGCAAGAGACAGCTCATCGTGGTTTGCCCATGATGAGGGATTTCCTGAAACACAGGACCTTCGGCACGACACCCTGGAAAGATCTGGGCGAACCAAGATGCGCTGACTTTCCAAACTCAAGTCCGGTAAGGCTGAGCAACTTCCCCCAAGCTCCATGGCTGGTCAAGAGCAGCGGTGGTTCAGAACATGGGTCAGTTAGTGACTGACCCATGTCCGTTAGTCCTCATGTTCTTTCCCGTACCCTTTTCTGCTTAAAGTCTAGTTAGGCTGAGAAAATGTATAAGTCGGAGTGGTTGCCTGCCAAGGAGTTGCCGTGATCAATGTCATAGGGTATAACAGGCAACAGAAGGCTTTTGCTACAAATGTGTGTTCTTTGCCATCAGCCCTGAGATTTTGATCTTTGAAGGGTGTTCTTAAGAGTACTATAGAAGTTGGCTACAGGTATGGCTCAAGCTCTAGATTGTAAGCCAGGTGGGGCATTGGCCGGTGCCTTTGTCAGGCTTGTTTAATCCTGTTCAGTGGCTCTTAAACGTTAAGAGCAGGGGTTTGTGGAGCCTGCATCAGATATCCTGATGCAGTGTGTCCTAGGAGCCCCACGATTGCATCTGGGTGACTTGGTTCAACCATCCCTTCACTCAGACCTCCGGGAACTATTGTAACAGCCACGTAACTGGCATCCTCTGCAAAACATCCCTCAGTGACTTTCCATTAGCTCCCCAAATTAACTCGGGCTCTTTAGCCTGGCTGACAAGGCCCTCCAGGGGTGGGCCCTGGGGTCCCTTACAGCCCCTTCTTCTGCTGCACTTGGACTGGACCCCAGCAGCTCCATTCTGTGTAAAATCTCCTGGCTCTCTGTGCTCCTGCTGCCTCCCACAGTCCCTGCTAATTCTGCAATTCCCTGTCCCTCCTTCTTGAGGCATTCACTTGTTCCAAGATTCAGTTCAGGCAGCCCCTCCTCCAGGAAGATCCCCTGGCTTGCCCTCCACACCCCACCCACTTTAGGTGGCCTCCCCAGTAGTGTTTGAATAACCCATGGGAGTCTGCCTTTCCCACTGGACAGAGAGTCTGGGGGTGGAGGGGGCAGGGGCAGAGTCCATTGTACCATAAGGACTTCACAGGTGCTTGTTGAAATAGACCAGAGCAGAGCAGGGACAGGGGAGGTTGTTTCCTTGGTGTTGGCTCCGTGAGCTCCCGTAAGCTGCCTGTGACAGAGATTACCCACACCCTGAGCATAAGAGATTGTGGAACAAGGAACTCGGCAATATTGCAATCATCAGTTTCAATTGCCGGGGTGAGAAGGGATTAGGGAGTAGCACACTGACAACCTGGTTTGTTCTAAGGGCTAAATTAGGAACAAGATTGGCATGCCGGTGGGAAAAAGAGCGAGTCTGAGAGGGGGTGTATCTGGGGCTGCTACGACTTCAAGTCAGAGGACTTCAGGTTCAGAAATGAACTCTTGCCAGAGAGGCCGCTTCGCAGAATCAAACTCTTTGACGGCCCTTCTCTCAGTTTTTAAATATCGTCAGTTGGTAAATTTTATAACGGCAGGAATGTGTCCCCGGGGCTATTGTGTCGTTAGTGCCTGGTGTGGAGTAGCAGCTCAGTAAATATTTGTGGCAGGAATGAATGACCACTCAAAAACTCCCTTCTCCTTTCTCCCTTTCCCTCAGCTGCTTTCTGTCTGTCTCACCCTAATCCTTTTAGCATGTCTGCTATTCTCTATCCCAGGTTCTTGGCCAGTCTTGGAAAGCGAGCCCTAGTTTCTGTTTACTGCGTCATCTCTAACTTTCTTTGCTCCGAGACTTCTTGGGCTCTGGCTCATTTCGTAGATAAGGACCTGGACCCTGCCTCTGGCCCCCATATTTATTTATGTGTGTGTGAGAGAAAGAGATAGCAAGAGAGAGCATGAGCAAGTGGGGGCGGAGCGGGCAGAGGGAGAAGCAGGCTCCCCGCTGAGCAGGGAGCCCAACGTGGGGCTTGATCGCAGGACCCTGGGATCATGAGCTAAAAGCAGATGCTTAACTGATGGAGCCACCCAGGCACCCCAAGTCCTGGGCTTTATATACGTGTTGCTTGGAATCTGGACCTTGGATTGCCTGTGTACACTCCGGGGGCCAGTTCTGGCATTATCACTGTGTAAACTTTCATCTCTGTTACTTTGTTGGTAGGTTCCTGGTCAGTTCAGCCCCAGCCCTGGTGAGAAGAAGACCATTACCCACTCACAATGGCTAGCTTCATGGGTTCTTCCCAGTGTAGCTTCCAGATCTACTTGCCACCCATCACCACCTTTAAGATGTCAGAGTGGGCCAGACTTGGAACTGCTTCTTCCGTAGGGCCTACTCTAGCCCTCTCCTTTATCTGAGAATTGAAAATTACTCCATTTATGCAAAAGCCTTGGCTTTCAGAATATGATATTGGCGTAAAAAACAGACACCTAGATCAATGGAACAAAATAGAGAGGCTAGAAATAAACCCACACATACATGGCTGATTAATTTTTGCCAAAGGTGCCAAGAATACACATTGGGAAAAGACTGTCCTTTTCAACAAACGGTGCTGGGAAAGCTGGATATCCACATGCAAAAGAATGAAACTGGACCCTTATACAATACACAAAAATCAAAAAATGGATTATGCACTTATACATAAGATGTGAAACCATAAAACTCCTAGGAGGAAATGTAGGGAGAAAGCTTCTTGACCTTGGTCTTGGCAATGATTTTTTGGAATCTGACACCAAAAGCAAAGGCAACAAAAGCATAAACAAACAAATGAGATGAGATTGAACTAGAAGGTTTCTGCACATCAAAGGAAATAATAAAAATGAAAAAACCACCTATGGAATGGGAGAAAATATTTATAAAGGATACATCCAATAAAGGGTTAATATCTGAAACCTATACAGAACTCTTACAACTCGATCACAAAAAACAAAACAAAACAAAACCCTCCCAAAAAACAACAACCCAATTAAAAAACTGGGCAAAAGACCTGACTAGACATTTTCCCAAAGAAGATACGCAAATGGCCAACAAGTACGTGAAAAGATGTTCAACATCGCTCATCCTCAAAACCACCATGGAATGTCACCTCACACCTGTTAGAATGGTTATCATCAAAAAGACGAGAAATAACAAGTATTGGCGAGGATGTAGAGAAAAAAGGGGACCCTTGTGCCCTGTTGGTGAGAATGTAAGTTGGTGCAGCCATTATGGAAAACAGCCTGGAGGGTCTTCAAAAAACTGAAAATGGAACTACCCTATGATCTAGCTATCTCACTTCTGACTATATATCCAAAGTGAACGAAATAACTATCTTGAAGAATTATCTGCACCCCCGTGTTCACTGCAGCATTATTCACAATAGCCAGGATGGGGAACTAGCCTAAGTGTTGACAAATGAATGGACAAATATATGGAAATCTGTATATATATATAATCTCCTTCCCAGAGGCAGGTCATGAGGGTGCTGGCATTTCTTTGTCCTAGTTGTGTGGGCTGGGTCAGCGGGCTTAAGAGACCTTCCTCTGGGAAGGAACCTGGGTGGTGCGTGACCCCCCAGGGCCCTCTCTGAGAAGCATCACTAGCATTTCCATGGTGGCCCAGCTGCACGAGGGGCTGAAGATCCCAAGACCACGCAGATGTGCTTCCTGGCTCCCAGAAAGGAAATGTTAGGATGAAAATGCCGGGGGTGTCACAGGGTGGGGGCAGGGGGAGAGAGAAAGGGACAGGGAAAGGAAAGGAGGGAAGGATGAAGGAGGTGGAGGGTGGGAGTGAGAGGAGCAGAGATTCCTAGAACTTTGGTGAGGCACACAGAGGCTGCCCTCTGCTTGGGGTAAGAGGGTCCATTGGAATTACGAACCTGGTGCCATTTGTCCTAACTCTCCCTCTAAAATGTATACTGTAGGGGTGCCTGGGTGGCTCAGTGGGTTAAAGCCTTGGCTCAGGTCATGGTCTCAGGATCCTGGGATCAGGCCTGGATCGGGCTCTCTGTTCGGCGGGGAGCCTGCTTCCCCTTCTCTCTCTGCCTGCCTCTCTGCCTACTTGTGATCTCTCTCTGTCAAAATAAATAAATAAAATTAAAAAAATGTACACTGTATCGTCGATTATTATTATTTTCAAAGATTTTATTTTTATTATTTGTTTAGAAGGGGGAGGGGCAGAGGGACGGGGAGAGAGAGTGAATCTTAAGCAGGCCCCACGCCCAATATGGAGCTCAAGGCAGGGCTCCATCTCACCACCCTGAGACCATGACCTGAGCTGAAATCAAGACTTGGACGCTTAATGACTGAGCCACCCAGGTGCACCTCAAAGATTTTACTTTTAAGTAATCTCTACACCTAAGGTGGGGTTTGAACTCCCAACCCTGAGACCGAGAGTCACATAGCCCACTGAGCCAGCCAGATGCCCATCTTTGAGTGGTTGTCATATGAGGCTGAAATGCCCTTCCTGGCTCTGCTGGCTTCACAACCCCCTCTCTACCTGTCTTTCCCATTGCACCCCAGAGACCCAGGGCCCTGGTTCTGACGGCTTCACCCTCATGTCCAGCTTGTCCCCAAACCCCAGACTTTGTTAGCTTGTTTGGGAGACAAGAACCTCCCCTCCTCCCATCACAGTTCAGTTTATGAATTTTTGCCATGTTAGCAAATCTGATGGATCGTGGAAATGCTTGAGGATAAAATACTGTAATCAGGAGAGTGTCCCCTCCCCCCTCCTTCCTCTGTCCCTGGATCTGGTGCTTGCCGATTTCTGTGGACTCAGCAGATGGATGGATGGCTTTTGCTAATGCTTTGCTGGAGTGATAGAATGTGTGGCAGGAATAAACCCGCAGGCTCCCCACACAAAGAGGAACAGGAATAGCTCAGGGATGTGGAGGGACCAAGGGAGGAAAATGCATAGGTGTAAATCAGAGTGAACTGGACATTCTCGCTGGCTTCTGCCTGCAGTGCTTGATCAGAAACCAAGTCCTTACTCATGTTTCTGTCTGGCTCTTATCACCCAAACTTGAGCTGGACTTTTACCTGGTGTCCTCAGCTCCAGTCCAGAGCCCCTGATCCCCCCATCCATCACTCAAATGTAACGTTCTCCTAAGAGGAAACCTCCCATTGTCTTCTCTCACTCTCAAACCTTCCTTGGCTCTGGAATGCCCATCAAGCCTTGTGCAAACACCATGGTCTGGCATGAAAGGCTTTCCATGACAGCATTCTGTTGGCGGAAGTCATCAGGAGGAAGTGACTGCTGGCTGACCTGAGAGCTGGACTCAGGCCATCAGAGGCTCCTTACACCTGGCCCTGTCCTTGCCACTGTATGTTCTGCCACCATTTCCATAGCTAGAGTCATGCCAAGGACACAACCTTGAGAACACAATGTGTCGTTGAGAACTTCTGGACTGTATACAGGACTGAGGCTCTTTAAAGCTTCTGTGTAAATTGTCAGGGTTGTGGTGGGCAGGTGCAGAGATCTACTCATCTTGTAGCTGTCCAAGGCCAGCCTTGTCTGTTAAGTTCCCCTGCTTATTAACCCTGCCACCTACTGATCTGAAGTGGCCTCTTTCTTCTGTCTCTTCCCACTCTCCATATAGGGGAACTCCCAGGATTACGAACCAACATGTTGTCTCCTAGCCCTCCATTTTGGATACCCTGTCCATTGGCCAGCTGTGCAAAAAGATATTCCCAAGTTTGGTATTCTGGCCTTTGTCTAATCCTTCTTTCCAGACTGTCTTTTTCTCCTATTCTCCCACCTTAGCCTTTGGAAATCCCCTCTGACTTGTAAGATCCACCTCAAGTGACATCTTTGCCATGCTGACTTTGTAAGACCCACCGCCAAAGGTTATATTGTCCCCTGTTATAACATTTATTTTTCAAGGCCTTGGTTGCTATGACTTGTGTTCTGCCTCTGCCATTAGACTATGAACCTCTGAGGACCGAGTCCGTTTTCTTCTTCTATTCCATGGCGATCTGTCCAGTTCCATGTTGACATCTGTTCAGTCCTGGTGAGGAAGTTGATATTTGTTGAATTAAAGTCGTTATAAAGCGTCCTACCTGGATAAGGCAAGATGGACGTTACAGCAGTTTGGTGCAGAGTGCATAATGCAAAACATTGTTGTCTGGATGGAGAAGAGAGGAGAATCTGTTCTGTAGAGGGTGTTTGAGCACATCTTCAAAAACCTTTCCATCACTGCTTTGTGGTGTATCAGTCAGTTTTTGCTGTGTAACAAGTAACCTCAAAATTTCGGTGGCCTATAACAACAAACATTTATTGCTGCAGGTCAGTTAAACATGGCTCCAGACTGCTTGGATGGTGAACTGGATTGAATAGTATAGAGAGCAGTGCCATTGCCATGGACCTAAAAGTCAGTGACCTCTTTATTCTTTCCCTTCCAATTTCTCCCAGTGAGAATGTCTATCCCATGCCTGTTCTGCGACTGTATTTTGGAAGCAGATAACTTGTGTTTTGGTCTCTCCAGGACAATAGATAGGAATTTTGCCCCAAGATGGACTGTACCAATGCCTTAAAATTAGATGATGAGATTTGGGACTTACTGAGTTGATGATATTAGATGTGCTTTTGGATTTTGAGTTGGTGCTGGAATGAGTTAAGACTTTGTGGAATGTTGGGTTGAGATGAGTGTATTCTACATGTGGGGTAGATGTGAATTTGGGGGGCCAAATGATAGACTCTAGTGGGACTGAATAGTGTTCCCCCCAAATTCATGTCCACTTAGATCCTCAGAATGTGACTATTTGGAATTAAGGTCTTTGCAGATGCAGTTAAGCTGGAGATCAAGAGGAGATCATAGTGATTCATGATGGGTCCTAAGCCCCGTGAGAGTGTCATTATAAGAGACAGAAAGGGACACACGGGACATAAGGTCATGTGAAGTTGGAGAGTGAGAATGGGGTGATCCATTTATAATTCAAGGACCACCAGAAACTACCTGAGTCAAGAAAGGACTTCTACTAAGAGCCTTTGGAAGGAGCTTAGTCCTGCCTGTTCTTTGATTTTGGACTTCAGACTTCCAGAACTGTGAGGCAATAAATTTTTGTTGTCTTAAGCCAGCAACTTTATAGTTGTTACTGTAGCCACAGGAAATGAATACAGTTTGGTTCAGGAAACAATACAGTTCAGTTCAGGACTATGTCCTGGGTCTCCTCCTCCTCAGGCTAGTAGTTACTTGGGGCATGCTCCTCTCCAGGAGGATTCCAGAAGTACCAGGGGCCACGCCCAACCCTGCAAGCATATTGGTTGCTTCTGTTTGTGCTATTCCCGCAACCCCAGTGGCCAAGCCAATCACATGGCCAAGCCCAGAATCTGTGGAGTGAGGTAAGGCGCTCTGCCTCTTCAGTGTCAGCAGCTGCAAAGGGCTTGGGGTACAATTGTAACACAGGGAGAGAGTGAAGATTGGAGAGAGCAGTCCAACCTACTATAGGCGGAGAGGACTTGGGGAATAAAGCACTCCCCAGAGTAGGTTCCAGAGGAGACGACTTAAGGATAAGAAACAGGGTAAGGGGCCTTAGGACATGGTTCAAAAAGAAAAGATCTGTATTCATATCCTTGACCAGACTGGAACTTCTAAATCACGCGTTTGTGATTAAACCCCTGAAACTCTTGGCATTTCGTTTGTCTTAGACATGGAGCGGAGACAAAAGTACAATACTTATTGGGAGGATTCATTGTGATCAAGCAGTTAAAATGCTTTCTAGCTGAAGTGTGAGACCTGTGTCCAGGGTAGCCTGTGCTGGGGAAGAGGTTCTTGGAGCTGTCCCTGGAGGTCAGCCAGATGGAAAAGGAAGGAAGACCGTGGCGGCAGGACAAGGAGCAGTCCTGAGCCCGCTGGTCTGCCCAGCTGGCAACAGGTCCTCGGTCCACAGCCTGGCCGGGCTCCAAGTTACATGGCCCCATGCACACCCATGAGCTCTGCCTTAGCAGGGTGCCTATCCCTGTCCATCCCAGATCTGGACTGTCCCCTAAAGCCTCAGGACCCAGTGGGGAGAAGGTGTCCTAGTGTGTCCGTGAGGGTCTAACACTAGAAAGCAGCGGCATGCCATTGGGCACATAGTGCAGGCTTGATGCGTGTTGACAACACGGAAACACATAATATGTTTACCAAATGAGCAAGGGCTTACATACCCATCTGTTTCAGAGGTTTCCTTGCTCAAGGGAATTTACAGAAACGCCATCTGCTCATCTCTTCCAGGCATCCACCAGGATGTGGAAGTGGCTTAGATGAACTTGTTCAACCCATCAAAATGGTATTTGTGAAAATGGGATTCTGTGTGTTGACCACATAAATATTCATAACTTCGTGGCCGTGCCCAAGCACAAGACCATTGCTCCTGCTTTTCCTCCATTTGGCCGGCCCAGAATGTCACGTGACCACAAAGTGAGGCCTCTTATTTACCTGACACTGTGTTGGGACACCTTGGAGAGGGACTCTGCCAAGAAAAGGTTTTTCTCATGGACAGTGTGCAGCTGATGCCGCTGCCTTCCCTACCGCCCTTGGCAGAGCTCACTCATGGCCTACTTTCCCCACGGTTTCCAAGCACACCGAGGGCTGGCTTTATCCATCAAACTTGTGTCCTTTCTTCAGGAGAAAGAAATCGATAGAAATTGATTTGAAAATGTCAAACCTTATCAACTGCCAGTTGTCACTCCAAGACAGATATTTAATGGATGGCATAAACGGTTGATCTCATCAAGGCTCTTCTCCTGGCTCTGACAGTCTGTGGTGTCACCAATCAACCCACCCAAATTCCCTGGGAGCCTATTAGAAGGGGAGGTGGCATAGGGCAGTGGCTAAAAGCGTGGGCCCAGGAGCCAGACTGCCTGGCTTTACATGATTTAATTGCTGTGTGACCTTGGAAAGTTATCTAACTTCTCTGAGACTCAGACATCTCATCTTGTACCTTAGGATAAAAATAGGATATATATCCTAGGTTGTGAGAATTAAATGATAACCCACATAAACCACTTATAAGATGTGGAGACTATTGTAAGCATGGGATAAGCATTAACCATGATTTATTATTCATATGTCTCTTTTCTAGGCATTGAGGGTTATATATAAAGCTAGTTGGAGGAGGCAAGTCATACACAAAGCAAACAGGACGACTTGTATATGGAAAGATTATGGAGGCTGGAGTCCAACGCCCTGGGTTTGAATCTCAGCTCTGCCAATCATTAACTCCGTGGTTTTAAGCAATTGCCCTGGAGCTCTGTTTCATCTGTAAAATGGGAATAAAAGCATAGTGATTGTGTTTTAGTTATAAAACCACTTCGGGATTCGAAATGCACAGTGCACGGGTTACTAATTTTTTTGATAGCTGAGCAAAGGTCATTTCCTGATAGTGAATGGTAAATGTTAAATGCCAGATGTGTGGGACAGAGAAAGGTTCAGTGTAAAGAGAAACACTTTGGGCAGAGATTGTCCCTACAAGGCTTTATAAGGCAGTGGGCTTTGGAAAGTCTAGAGAAGACTGGCTGACACGCACTGGGCCCAACTCCATTGTACACTCAGCTTTAAGCTTAGTAGTGTCCTTGATGTAGTGAGAGGGAATTCTGGCATGATTTTTTTTTTTTTTTCACTTTGGAAAGAATCTGGATTATTAGGGTCAGGTGTGTCAGCTTATCTAGGGGTTAGTAATTACCTGGCTTCTGCAAGGATTGTGACTCAGAGGAGGGCAGGAACACAAGGCAGGGCTTATACTGTTGGCCAGAAATGCCGATCAAGACGGAGGCTAGGACGTTAGCAGTGGCTACGGAGACAAGCGGACAGGCGCGAGGTCTTTTTGGTAGAGCTGTCAGGACTTGCTGATTTGTTCATCAGTTCATTAATTCAGTTGTTCAAGCCCCCGGGGGGATACAGCAGCACACAAAACAGGCAAAGAGGTGCTTATACAGCTTAAGTGCTGGTGGGAGGTAGAATGCAGGGGAAGGAGGAGGATTCTTAGGTTCCTGCTGGAGAGGATGGTGTGCTGCTCTTTGCTTTGTGAAGCGATTTTGAGGCCTTTAGTCACAAGTTGAGGGGAGGGTGGTGCCTCAGCTTGTCTCGATTCCCCCAGTTCCTCATTTCCTCTGAGAGGCTCTGGAGCCTCTTCTAGGGGGCCAGTGCATTCTGTGTTCTGAGAGCCGCGTCCTTGTGCCGGGGGCCAGGGGCCTAGTGAGGGGGACTTCCTGATGTTTGTGCTTAAAGGTTGCTCTGGACACGCAGGGTCTCCCCGCTCAGATGGTGGGCCCCGTCTATGCTGCAGGTCCACATGGGGTGGGGGGCTAAGGAGCCTCCTTTTCATGGTCACATGCTGCAAGGGGTTGCTTGCGACCAGTTGATCTCCTTGGTTTTGTCTTTAGCCATGGGGGGAGCCTCACACCCTGTCCTGCCTTTAGTAGCATGGGGCAGCTTCCTGGTTGAATCTGATCTTCAGAAGGTCCCGCCTGGACAGCTGATGGGGCGGCCACTGCCCTTTCTGTATGCCGTAGGTCACTTTCTACATTTTACTCTATGCCCTGAATTGAGAGGGGATGCCATTCTAGAGGAAAGGCACAGCCAGAACAAAGGTGAGGAGGGGGGAAGCTTTGGGTGGAATTGGGGGCCCGCCCAGTGAGGCCAGTCCGTTCAAAGTCTATGCTGGGGCTGCCTTTTGGGAGATGGTGAGTGCTTTCTGGAGCACCTAACACCAGTTGGTGGGCCACCTTCCCCTCCCTGCTGGGAGTATCCGTGGAAGAAGCCTCTCACTTAGAATTATAAATGATCCTAGTGAACATAATTTCAGCAATTACTGATGTGCAGTAATTATGCTAATGCTCATTCACAAAGGGCTGCTATTTGCCCAGCGTGTTCTGTGCACATTATCTCCTTACCTGACTAACAGTGTTTTCGCACTGCGGTTACCGTTTGCTTGTCATGTTAAGTGATGTTTGCATCTTTGAGCTTGTCAAGACATGGATTAGAGCTGAGGTCTGTTCCCACCCCCTTCGCAAGATTTTCTGGTGGGCTTCTTGAGGAGGAGGAAAGGAAGGGGGAGTGAAAGTAAAAATAAAGCAGGAAAAAAGACCCCCCAGCCCGGGCATTGACTGATGGGGGATTAGAGTTCAGAGGTGAGATGAGACTGATAGGCAGGGAGGAGCTAGGACTTGACTCCTTTTCTTTCTGATTCCAGGCATGGCATCTGGCCGTTCAGGATGTCAAGAGCCTGTCTGGTCTCCTCCTGCAACACAACCACCATGCTTTGTGTGACTTGAAAGATCAAGTACCATTTCCAGTCTTTGCTTCATGTTGTCAGAGCACTTAGAGATCATCTAAGAGAGTATCCCTCAGGGTCTGGCCTCTGGACAGGCGGGATCCACACCACTGAGCACGTGTTAGGAAGGCACGTTCTTGGGCCCCACCCAGACCTACTGTGTGTTTAAAGAGTTATTTATTTTAGGGGGGGGGAGGAGCAAGAGGGAATGGGAATCCTCAAGCAGGTTCCCTGTTGAGGGCAGAGCTCTGCGTGGGGCTGGATCCCAGGCCCCTGAGATCATGACTTGGGCCGAAACCAAGAGTCAAGGCACTTAACCGACTGAGCCACCCAGGTGCCCCAAGGCTTTCTGTGTTTTAACTCAGCAATCTATATTTGAATAAGTAAGAAAAACAAAAAAAGAATAAAAACCCAAGCAGGTGACTCTGACGCATGCTATAGTTTGAGGATTATGTTCTCAGTTCTTGATACTCAAGGCGTGGACCATAGATCTGCAGGCAGGAGCTGGGAGCTTGTCACCAGGGCGACATCTGAGGTCCCACCCACACCTACTCGGGCAGAGCCCGCCTTGTTAAAGGTGATGTGCCTGCACCCTAAAGTTTGAGTCTCACTGAGTCCAAATGTACCCATTTACTGTTGACAGGAGGCAGGATGACTTGGTGGGTGTCCCACAAATTGGTGACACAACCACACCGCTAGTACTCCCACCCATTTCAATAGCTGATGTACCATGTGCTTACTGAGCTCGTTGGTCTGGAGCGGCTGTTGCCTGCCTTACTGTTCCTCTGCTCTACAGAGGGCTTCCCATGTGCATGGCACAGGCTGCTGGATTTTCCCATTTAATCCTCACCTTTGAGGTAGGTACAGGAGAGATCCTCTTATTTAGAACGAGTCTATGGCAGGATAATTGAAAAAGTGAGTAAGGCAGGAAATCATACAAAATGGGCTCACCTTAAACATTTAATTTTAACCCAAGCCTGTAAATGTCTGTGCATGCACCAGTCTCTTGATGTGGGGGTCAGTGTCTTTTCCTTGAACATGAATCTTTCTTTTCTTTCTTTCTTTTTTCTTTCTCCCTTCCCTTCCCTTCTCTTCCTTTCCCTTTCCTTCTTCCCTTCCCTTCCATTTCCTTCTTCCTTTCCCTTTCCTCCTTCCCTCCCTTCCCCCTCCCTCCCCCCTCCTTTCCTTCCTTCCTTTCTTCCTTCCTTCCTTCCTTCCTCTAAATTTCTGTATCTTTCATGCTACCTCATTTGGCTTTCTTTGAAGTGGCCGAGAATTGACGGTGCGCAGCAATCTGAGAGCAGAATCCTTCTAGGACTTGTGTTTTCCCCAAACTGCGAATTCTGTAGAATTTTTTAAAAAGTGATCTGCCTTGTGTCAAGTAGTCAAACTCACTTTTTAATGGACATGTTGACTTTTATAGATGATATTTAATGAAAATTTGTAATTACGGTATCAGGTACAACGGACATCAGCACGCTCGGAGCCAACGCAAAAGGAAACAAGCCGACTCTTAGAGGTACAGGTGCAGGTGTCCTAGAGGGGGGGCTAGCCTGGTAGCCATGAACATTCTAGCACCATGGCCCTGTCCTCATGTCTTACAGAGAATGGAGGGTGTCTGTTCATGGAGGGTGTCTGTTCGTGGCCAACAGTGAAGCTCTTAGACGCATGTTATTACCTCCATGTGGTGTAGGACAGTGAAGGGCTCTTCTCCAAGCGTTGTAGCTCTAGCTGCCACGGAGACCCAGGCGGTCTGAATGCAGAGCCCCTATGGCACTTCCCCCCACCCCCTGCCCCCTGCCCCCTGCCCATGATCATTTCTAGGTAAAAAGAAAAAAAAAGTAGAAAATCAGTTATTTTTTCTTAACAAATTACAAATACTTCTTTAGATATCATCATTGTCTCTCAAATACGCTCTGCCCCCCCGCCCCCCGTATGTCCTTGGTGTTCCTGACAGATGGGCCAACTGAAATGTGTGCACTCATTGACTGAAATGTCCAAGTGTCAATATTTTCTGACTAAACATTGTCCGCGGACTGTCTCGTGGCAGAGGACCAGTGAGTGGACACAGTGACTGCGGGGAGGGGGGAATCAATGAGACTGAAATGTTAGTTGAGCCTCTTGGAAATGTGTCCAAGAGTAGCGTGTCTCCCTCTGCACCTCCTGACGCAGCCACATCCCCACAGTAGCCGGTACCTACGTCTTTGGCCGAAAAGGGTTACACGGTCAGCGAAGTTCTGTCCCCGCCAGTCCTGACTCTGGTATCTCCTTCTGCCTCACTTCTTCCTGTGTGACTTGTTGCCAATTCCTGGACTCCTGCGCCGATCCGTAAGACGGGGGATAGGGTAGCCCCTGTCTAGGATTAGGGCTGCGAGAACAGGACATGCTTGATACCAAACCCGGCACTTCTAGATACTCAATAAACGCTAGCTGCTGTTGCTGTGGTCTCCAAATCCTCTTCCCCAGGGAAAGGCGGAAAGGCACAATTAGATACAGCTAGAAGCAACCATTCTGTTCTAGCTCATTTGGCCTTTAATAATCCTAGCTTGGTGCCTAGAATGCAGTAAATGCTTGGTAAATATTTGTGCAAATTTGGATAAATGGCTCTTGGGTCGGTGTTTTTCACTGCTTTGCTTTGGCCTCTCAACGGTGGTCTCTGTGGTAAGGCTGGTTTTCCTGTGTCGCAGCCCTTCATACTCCTTGGTTTCAAAGCATTCTTCCTCTCCAGTGGCGGTTGCTTACCGTCTTCGTATTTTCAGGTACAGGGTTCTGGTGAACTGTGCTTTAAAGAGATTTCGTGTTCCTCCAATAGTCTTAGCACAATTGCTTGCAGAAATGGCAAATGGCTCACATGGTTTACTGCTCTGTTTTGTTTCTTGGGTCTAAGTGCCTTGTGATCTGAGGCTGTTACATCTCCTGGCTGTCTCTGCGTCCCACTGTGGGTTTACAGCCCCTGGCTCTTAGGCAGAAACAGTAACATCCAGATCTGTCTGCAGATCTGAAAAAGTCTCAGCTGTCTGTGCAGGAGTCTTTATGCTACAGTAGAAGTATGGATGCGGAAGGGAAGGAAGTCACAAAGCAGCCTTGGGGCAGATGAAAGAGGCCGAGGCAGCAGACCCCAGTGCCTTGGAAGTATGTTCTTGTGTCTTGGGGGAGTTTTGACCTGGGGTTGCTTAGAAGAGGACTGGGGTGATGGAACCCAGGTTAGATAAACATGTGGGCATGTGGGGATCACTGGCAGCTCTTTTCTTAGATGTTCCTACCAAATGCCTGCCTAGTGCCTCCCCACCCCTCAGATCTCCTCTCTGTCCTCCTCCCCCTTGTTCTTTTCCTGGGAGGCTGCTTCTTGAAGGTCCTGTGCCCTCTGGCTGCCAGGTGAGTCCTGTCTATGGGGACCTCTGGCAGGAGATCAGAAGTAGGGAGGGAGGAGAGTGTGGTCAGGGAAATTCCTCTGAGGAATTGCCACAGGCTGGTTGTAACTCCCGACTGAAGGTCAATATTCCTCCCAAGGTGGCCCCTTTTCTGTGATGCTCCTTCAAGTTCTGGTATCTCCTCTCGCTTCCTTGTCTGAGCTGAGAAAGGATAGCGACCACACTGTTGTTAATTCCAGGGTCCGGCGCCAACCTTTGAAGTTTCCCAACAACCTGCTCACACCTTGGGAAGTGGTCCCTTCATTGAACCCTCCTCAGGTGATCCCAGCATGAGAGTGTCTGCTGCTTCATGGCGGATGCCTCACTTCCGGTCCAGCTGCTCTGCCTCTGAGGGAAGATGGAGGCACCTGGGAGGGAGGAGGCACTAGGAGATAAAAATAGTACAGTTGGGTGTGTCAGAGAGGCAATGGAAAATAATCATGGCTAATTTAAGCAGAATAAAAATTATGGGTGGGAGAGCAGGTAGCTCACAGGAAGAATTTGGAAGGCTCAGAGCCAGGTGGGCAGTGGGGCAGCAGGGACCATGGCAATGCTCTGGTCAGGCTGTGGCTGCTGGTTCCTGCCGCCCCGGGGTCTTGATGAAACCCCTGCTGCCATGAACGCATTCTCAACTGTATCTGCACCTCTGTGTCACTCCCTCGGGGTTCAGCATCCTGGCGAGAGCATCTGCTTGCCTGATACTAGGTCACGTACTACATTCTAGTTGCAGGAAGGAGGAAAAGAAGTTCAAGCCTCTCTGTTCTCCCAGCTTATTCCTGTTTCAGGCTGGAAACGTGTAACCAGCAAGGAGGTTGTCTGTGGTTGGCTTCTTCCCTTCTTCCTCCCCTCACCCCTCAGCTCTGGCTTCTCTCGGGTGGGGATTGGAGGAGAGACAAGACATATGATGCAGGAAGTCTCTTGCTTGGCTGGCGCTGTGGTGACCTGGTGTTACTACTGGGGGTCTCTGCCTGTTGGGCTGACTTGGCCAGTGTCCAAAGCTGAATCTTGTTCTCCTTGATCAAATCTTTCTTCTGGCCATCTGGCGTGCCATCCCTTCTGCTGGGGTCTCATCTTCCTCCAGGCATTCTTGGGAGAAGTCCAAAAGGACCCCAGTATGGCACCCATCTGGGAGCTGCTTAAAGCCTACTCTTTTCCCCCTGCCTTTGTGAAAGGCCAGAGAGGTTTTCATTTCAGCAGGCTCACATAGTTCATGTTGTTCATATTGAAGCCAAGTCACCGACTTTAAACGTGCAGGGCAGCTACACAGCAAATGGATGGACACCCAGAAGTTTTGCCCTCTGGGTACCACTGCACAGCGGCTGGACTCGGTTTCATAAAGACTACCCCAGAACCATCCATCCAAGCTCCTGGATGTGAGCCAAGGCCGAGACAACCCAGAAGAAGAAAGGAATGTTCTTTCAGGATAGGTTTTCTTCTATAAAGGATTCTTGGAAGATAAGCAGTTCTTCATCCATCCATGGTTAATATCAAACCAGAACCACAGAGTCGGGGACCTGGCTCCAGCCTGCCTGTAAGGGAGAAGGTCCTATCCCACATGATGGTTTTCATTTGTTTGTTTTCTGGGGGCTTTGTTTGTTTTTCTTGTGCTGTGACAGGACAAGGCACAGGGTTTGCTAGAAGGACAGAGATCATATGGGCTTTGTGGTGAGCTTCATGACTATCGTCTTAAAGAAACAGACTCAGATTCTCTTTTCTTTCTTTTTTTAAGGTTTTTATTTATTTATCTATTTGACAGACAGAGATCACAAGGAGGCAGAGAGGCAGGCAGAGAGAGAGAGGGAGAGGAGGAAGCAGGCTCCCCGCAGAGCAGAGAGCCCGATGGAGGGCTCGATTCCAGGACCCTGGGATCATGACCTGAGCCGAAGGCAGAGGCTTTAACCCACTGAGCCAGCCAGGCGCCCCTCTCATTTCTTTCTGAGGTTAAATTTTAGGGGAAATTTCCACGATGTTAAAGGAGGATGAATATGTGAAATACCGATATTTATTGGGCACAGGTGACTTGGAGTCATGTTTGTTTGGGGAAACTTCAGGGGCTTCTGACAGCGGGGTAGGACTTTCATTTTCCATCCAGTCACTGGGGGTCATGGGCTATACGGACATAAGAAGTCAAAGAAATTCTTTGCATTTGAAACAAAAGTTGCATCTCGTTTCAAGTCCTGATTATCTCTACCAGCATCACTGCCTTTATCACCGTCTATAATCGCCTCATCCATCTTATGCGCCTCTTTTCTTATTTTCTTTGGGTTACCTTTTGGAGGTAAAAGGACAAGGTAAAAGCCTATCAACTTTAGAAAAATTTAGAGTTTTTTTGTGAAAAAATTTCGAACATATTACCAAAGCAGAGAGAATAGGGTATGGAGATTTAAGAAGCGTCTACTGTAGGTTACTCAGTTGCCTTCTGCCAAGTGTCCGTTTCTGCCCCATCAGTGTTTCAGAATGCCTGCATCCTGACATTCTGCACAATACTGGACTTCATTTTCTCTCTCTCTCTCTCTTTTTTTTTTTTTGTCAATTCACTGAATGGGAGGAACAGTGTCCCATTATTGTTTGACGTCTCATTGATTTGACTGCCAGGGAAGGTCGATACTTTCCCCCTGTACTTTGTGGTCCTTTGTTTTGCTTTATGAAATTCTTAGCCCCAGATTGCCTTCAATTTTGTACTGCACGCCCCCCACCTCTTTTTCTTGTTAATTTATAAGAGATCTTTAAATATTAAAGATATCAACCCTCTCTCTGGCCTGCACCTCACAATTATTTTTCTCATTTGTCATTTGGCTTCTAATTTTCTTTGTAGTGTTCCTTGACATACTGAAATATTACATTTTTTGGTAGCTAGATCAATCAAGTTATTACTGATGGCTTTCCTTCCTTGGGTTGCTTGCTTAGAACTCAAGTTTATATAAATCTCTACACATATATTATTTAACACTTAAGTAATTTCATTTCCTGCGTCTAAAAATCTTCACTACATCTGGGATTTGTTTTGGTATGTGGATGGTACAGGTAATAGTCATTTTTTTTTTCCTTTCCAAACAGTCATGTAATCTGAGCTTTTTCCTATTGATTTAAAATGCTGCCATTATCATATACTAAATATTTATACTAAAGCTTTTTATTGTGTTCATTGATCTGTTTAATCTTGTTCTCCACCCAAGTGGTTTGATAACTGAAATTCTATATAATGTTTTACCTTTTGGCAGTATCTCTTATCTTCCATTCTTCCAGCACTTCCTCGTTTTCCAAAAAATTTTTGGCTTCTTCCAGATGTTTATTCTAGCAGTTAAACTTCAGAGCAGTCCTTAGAATTTTATCAATTGCTTGAAATTTGTAGTCGATTTGGGATCAGTTGTATTTTGTATGATTACATCCATCATTCTGTCTTCTGTGGGAGAAGGGATTTTAGTCTATGGCCTCAGTAAAGGTTTGATATTTTCTTCATAAAAGTCTTATTGCTAATTAAATTTATTTTTAGATATTTCATATTTTTTGTTGCAGTTAAGAATGAGATTACTTCCTTTCTATTTTCTGACAGGTTATGGTTCATACATGGGAAGTTACTTGTTTTTTTGTATTTATTTTTATAACCACCAAATTTAATGAACTATTTTATTCTGATAATTTAAAGTCCATTCTTTTGGGTTTCCAAGTTGAAACTGGCATTATTCACAATAACTGTTGTTTTGTGTATTTTCCTTCTTTTTTTAAAAAACATTGTGTTGATTTATTTGAGAGAACATGTGTGAACAAGAGAGCAGGAGCAAGGGAAAGGGGCAGAGGGAGAGGGAGAAGCAGACTCCTTACTGAGCAGGGAGCCTGATGTGGGGTTAGATCCCAGGACCCTGAGATCACAACCTGAGCCGAAGGCAGACGCTCAACCAACTTAGCCACCCAGGCACCGCTGTGTATTTTTCAATATTCTTTTTTCTTTCTTTCTTTCTCTCTCTAACCCCCTTCTCTTTTTCCTTCCATTATCAGCACTTCTAGGACAATTTTAAATAATAATAAGCATCCTTTTTGTGTTCCTGAATAAAAGATGTCTCTCATATTTTTCACCCTTTTAATTTAAATTATATTTGATAATATTTCATTAGTTATTTTGCAACTGTACTCGTATGTGAAGTTGAAGTGTTCATTTTTTTCCTTCCCTTTTTTTTTTTTTTTTGGTGTTACGGTTTTGCTAACTTGGAAAAATAGAGGAGCTGGTCTTTTATTTTTATTATTATTATTTTTTCCTGTGCTCTGGGAAAGCTTATTATGGTAATTACCTGCTATTTGAACATTTAAAAGAACTTGCCCATAAAATTGCTTGGGTTTTGCTCCTTTCACGGAGGTAATTTGTTCTGACTGTATGATAAGCTTTCCCTTTTCCAGAAATGACTCCAGTATATACCAGTGGGCTCCCAGGGGCTGCAACGGTTCTGTGGTAGCGTGCTCTCCTGACTCTAGCTGATTGAGTCTTAGGATTTTTGATATGGAAGAGAGGGACTAGGAGAAATCCCCTTTTGATTGTGAGAGCCTTGAGAGGAGGAATCAGGAATTATAGCTCAGCCGGATCCTTGACATTTGAAGGATGGAATGCATTGAATACTCTGAGAAAAAAAACAAAAATCAAGAGCATATTGGTGACGCCAGTATCTGGTTTCAGCCATTCCTGACACCCAGCTCGAAGAGCTGTCTCTCATTCCTACAGGTACATGGGATGCTCCTTTATCCTCCCAACAATTCCCTTTGTGCCAGGATGAATTTGAATCAGATATCTGATACTTGTGATCACTGGAGTACAGGCTTGCTCTCATTTTCAAAAATATTTTTTACATGAATAATGGTTTGCTAGAGTTTTCCAACTTCTCAAATATTTCTTAGGAAAATATAAATTACCAAGATTTATTTTATGGAGGATTTTACATGTATTAGCATAGGATTATACATAATGCTTTCTTATGAGTAAAAAGGAGTGTACCTATTATGGTGAAAAATCCCAGAAACATTTCTTAATTTCTTTTTACTATCTTTTCTGGCATAAAACCATCATAATGTTTGAAACACTGTGTTTCAAAGATTACATTATGAAAAAATTTGTGTGACAAAAGAGGGTTAGAAGTTAGAGAATTTTAGACCCACAAGAAGCAATTCTTCTTAAAGAAATGTCATAATAAAGGTTTACTTATTTTTCTTTCTGCAGGCATATTTTGTTATCACAAACTAAAAATGAAAAATTGATTTATCAATACTGACAGAAACAACCCCAAATATCTCCTTATTTGTCCTTATGTTCCCTCAAGCTGGAGCCTTCCATTCTCCTTGAGTCACTGTTGAATTTGACCTTACACTTGTGTTTGTGGTGCAATTTACAGGAATCAGCGGCAAAAGAAAACCATAGGAGTTGAAGATAAATAAACACATACCTTCCTATGATAATATTCAACCACTCCAGCAAAAGACTGCTGGCTTTCCTATTTTCAGACTTCAACTTGTCTAATTCTGAGCCAGTCATCATTCCCATAATGTGTATCACTCAGCTTTTCCTGCATAACCAACCACTTTAAAATACAGTCCCTTTAAAAAAAAATCAACACGATGTTGTGGTTGGCAATTGGACTAGGATCAGTTGGGAGGTTCTTCTGGTGTTGAATGAACGGTCAGCTGCCAGACTACCTAGGGACTGGTTAATTAAGGGATGACCTCAGCTCAGATGTCTTATCTCTACCACAGTTTCTCTCCTTTTCCAGAAGGCCAGCCTGGGCTTGCCCGCATAATGAATGTGCAGGACTTTGAGAGAGTAAGGGGAAGTGTGTGGGCTTCTGGAAGCCTATGCTTGAAACTGCACAGGGTCACCTTCTAGTGATCAAAGTAGACTCTATTTCTTTAGGGCAGGAGGTAAAAAGTCATATTGCAAAGGGCAGAGCTATAGTGAGGGATGGAGAATTCTGGACATTTTTATAATCTATTACATAATGCAAATTGTGGTCCTGTATTTCAGAATAGAAATTGTATCCCCATTAATCAACTGGTTATATCCTCCTTATGATGCAAAACCCACCTTGAAGGCTGTGTGTGGGGGTATAAAATTTCATTTCTAAATGATTACTTATCATTTGCATTTTTATTAATTTATATGTGCTTCAAGACATTTATGTTGAACACATTACTGCGTGGTTTCTCAGATTTTCTGGAGTTTCTATTCTATAGTTAACATTTGAATTTTAGGTTTAGTGAATATATATATATATATTTTAAAGATTTTATTTATTTATTTGAGAGAGAAAGTGCATGAGCAGAGGGTGGGATAGTGGGAGAGGGACAAGCAGACTCTCCGATGAGTGGAGAGTCCAATCCAGGGCTCGATCCCAGGGTTCTGGGATCATAATCTGAGCCAAAGTCAGGTACTCAATGAAATGAGCCACCCAGGCATCCCAATGAATATTTTATATTCATTATTATTTAAAAGTAAAACATTGAATTATGTGAATTTTCCCTTGAGTACAGAATTGGCCACATCCCTTACAATTTTTTTTAAATTTATTTTTACTTCTAATTTTTATTTTTCTAGTTTCTATGGTTTATCAGAAAGCAAACACCTAAGTATCCTCCACCCAGATCAAGAAGTAGATCATTGTTGGCATTCCAGAAGTTGCCTTTGTACCTCAGTCCAATTGCTAGAACCACTATCTTGACTTTCATGCTAATTCCTTGCTTTCCTTTTGATATTACCTCCTACCCATGTACCTAAACAGTATAGTTCAGTTTTTCCTGTTGGTTGAACTTTATATGAGTGGAATAATGTAGTTTATTTTTGTCTCTCTGGCTTCTTTGGCTCCACATTATCTTTGTAAGATTCATTTTATGATGTGTAGCTGTAGTTCACTCATTTTAATTGTTGTTGTTTATTTCATTATATGAATATACTGAAGTTTGGTTTTTTTATTCTAGTACATGAACATACTGCTGTTTATTCATGGGTTGTCTTGGTTAATGGGTCTCTCCAGCTTTGGGGTTAATGAGTTGATGATGGATAACAGTGAAATGGGGTTAAATGGTTTGTTTCCAGTGTTTGCCTTTTGCCTTTTATGAATAATGCTATTATAAACATTTTTGTCCTCCATTTCTTTCTTTCTCTCCCTCTTCCTTCCTTCCTTTTGTGCATACATGTGAGTGTGCAGAGGGGGAGGTACCGAGGGGAAGGGAGAGAGAAAATCTTAAGCAGTGTTCAGTGTATCCATCCTTGCAAACATCTTGGCTTGGCATGGCTAGAAATTTGATTTTGAGTCATTCTGGTGAATGCGTAGTGGTATCCAGTTCTAGTTTTAATCTGCATTTCTCTGATGACTAGTAAGATAGTGATAGTATCTTCTTACCTTTTAAGGGGGCCCATTTGGATTTTTTTTTGAAAGAACTTTTTTAAGTCTTAAGCCCTTTTTTCATTTGGTTTGACTTAATGATTTATAAGAATTCTCTAAATATCCTGGGTATGAGTTCTTTGTTGGTTTTGTGTTTTTGCTCTAACTTCTTCTTTGGACTTTTCTTTTCATGATCTTAATGAGAGTTTTTGATAAGGACAACTCATCACCCTTTTTTCTATTTGGGTTACAATTTCCATGTACAGTGTCAGAAATCTTTCTACTGTGAGGTGCTCTATGGCACTCTATATTTTAGTTTTACTACTTTTTTACTTTTTGCTCTTAACTTTCTTGTTTTCTTCCTTGCACTTAAAAAAAAAATCAGGTTTAATTTTCTCTTCTTTTCCCAAATTTTTGAGATTGAATCCTTTCCTGATTGATTTTCTGCTCATGTTTTTCCCCCCTAAAAAATGTCTAGCTTCAGTTACATCCTTCAAATTTTGGTATATTTTCATTATGATTTAAATAAAAATATTTTCTCATTTCCTTAATGATTTTTTCCTAAGACTCACATGTTGTTTAAAAGCATATTTCTATTTAAATTTTTTTTAAATTAGAACAAATAATGAGAGGGACAGGGGGAGAGGGATAAGCAGGCTCCCCACTGGGCAGGGAGCCCAATGTGGAACTCAATCCCAGGACCCTGGGATCATGACCTGAGCCAAACAAAGACAGGCTTAATGACAGAGCCACCCAGATGCCCAAGCATATTTCTATTTTCAACACACGAGAATTTCTTGTTATTACTTGTTCCTGATTTCAAACTTAATTTTACTGCTGATAGACCTTACTCTGCATGATTTAAATCCTTAGAAATTTGTTGCCTGTTGCTTTGGTCCAGGCTCTGGTCAATTTTTGTAATTAATGTTCTGTGCCCTTGAATTTAAGTCTTTGTCCCTTTTCTTCTAGGAAAATAGAGACTAAGACATGACAGTGGAATCTTCATTAGGGAGCCTAGACTTATCAATATCTGAGAATCTTGACTCTCTTGTTTAATATATTTTTGTGCCTTGAATTTACTTTATCTGATGTGAATGTTGTAATTACGCTTTGAAAATTTGCATGTGCCTAATACACATTTGCCCTTTTTATGTTTAATAGAAAAAGACACTTCATTTGTGTCTTTTGAAAACTCTGTAATTGGATTTTGTCTGAGTTAATTTGAGAATTTTTGTCTTTTAATAGTGGGATTTAACACACAGTTACTGTTCAAGCCATTTCGTATTACTTCTTTAGCTTTGTCTTATACTTTTAATTTTTATGCCTCATTTTTGTTTTTCTTTGTATTATTTCTTAGTGTAGAATTCTATGTTTTTAAAATGTTATTTTGGAAGATAACATTATTTTGGAAGTTGTATTTTAATTGGAGTAGTGGTTTTTTAAATTAAGTTTTCAAAAGCTTTCTTTAACTGATGTTTTTCTTATTTTACAACCAAGGATGAAAATGTGTTTGTGAGTGTTTTCTACTTAATATACAATGTAAGCATGTTTTCTCTTACCCTTAATTTTTTGGAGGTTTATTAACATGAACTAGTGTTAGTGAACTTGCATCAAGATGAACTTGCATCAAGTTATTCATATTTAGGAATAATTTTTGACATTTGCATTATTTTAGAAACAGATTTGCAAGTATCACTTAGACATTTCTCCTTTTTAACTGGTTGCAAAACTCATCACTGTCCTTTTATACTTTGATTTCCCCAAAGCTGAGTTGTTAAGTTTATATCACGTCTTGACTAGTTAGTGTTCATCTCAAGTTTAATTCCAGAAGGATGCATGGTGGCACATTTTCTTAGTTCTTGGTTGAGAATGTTTTTCTATTGCCTCTATAGTAAAAAATGGCAGCTTTTCTGGGTCTAAAATTCTGGGGTCACAACATTTTCCAAATTGTATCTAGGTATCTGTGTCTTTCAACTGACTTTTGAAATCAGGTCTAGGAAATGCAGACAATCTTCTTACAGATTACTATTTCTCTAGTTTGGGAGAACATTCTGCTTTTTTTTCCTTACTATGACTTCTGTTCTGCACTGATTTGGGAAGAAATAAGTTATCTGTGTGTTATATTGCCATTGTCTGTCCTCCATGTCTATGATCTTTTTTCTTATAATTTTTTAAAAGAGTTTATTTATTTATTTGACACAGAGAGAGCACAAGCAGGGGGAGCAGCAGGCAGAGGAAGAGAGAGAAGCAGGCTCCCGGCTGAGCAAGGAGCCGGATGCAGAACTTGATCCCAGGGATCATGACCTGAGCCAAAGGCAGCCGCCTAACCAACTGAACCACCCAGGGTCCCTTTTCTTATAATTTTTGTCATTGTTTTTCCTCTTCATCCTAGGAAAGCTTCTGGTATTTTTTTTAATCTGCTTCAGTGAATTTTTTTTAAATTTTAAGTAGAAATTTTATCTTTTTTTGCACATGAATTAAAAACTTTATTGCAGTTTTTTTTTTCTTACTCAGTCTTGTAACTTTCTTGCTTGCCTGTGCCAGGAAAAAGCTACACTGTTTACAATAAGGCAGGAGTAGGGTGTCTCCTCTAGTCTTTTCAGAGTCTCGTGCTCTCTGGATGGAGCACTTTGGTTGGAGAGAGAGAATTCCAAACTCTATGCCTTCAATCGGCTTCTATCTGCTGGGTATCTTATAAAAACTCTGCGGAAGTTTTTGGCTTGTATTCATTTAACACATATTTACTGAATGCCTACTAAGTTCTAGGTACTGTTTTAGGCACTTGGGAATCCACGAGTGAATGCACAGTCTCTTACTCTTTAAAAAAATCACTTTAAAAAAAAAGATTTTATTTATTTATTTGACAGAGAGAGAGAGAGATCACAAGTAGGCAGAGAGACAGGCAGCAGAGGGGGGAGGGGAAGCAGGCTCCATGCCAAGCAGAGAGCCTGATGTGGGACTCCATCCCAGAACCCTGAGATCATGACCTGAGCTGAAGATGGAGGCTTAACCCACTGAGCCACCCAAGTGCCCCAAAAAATCACTTTTGATAGCAGTAATATATACATAACATTTACCATATTAACCATTTAAAAGGATCCTAAGTTTGCCCTCCTGTCCTAGTGAGGCTGCACTGCCTTTTCTCTGCATGTGGCTGTGCTCTGCCAGCCTCTCTCTGCGGAGGGGCTCTTCTGCTCCCCACAACTTCAGCATTGACCTGCGTGGCTCAGGCTTGGGATTTGAACTCCTCTCCTCTCTCAGCTGACCTATACTCTGGCTTATTTAGTTCAGATTCTCAGTTGGGGTCCCGATCACCTTATTCTGTCTCTGAAACCAGATCCCCTCGGCCAGGGTTCTGGGGGTGAGCAATTATATCTGCAGAGGTGTGTGGGTGGGGCTATCTCTGTGGCAGCAAGGATGAGGTCAAGGCTAGAATGTCTTAGAAGAATGTGAGGATGGGGAGACCGTGCTTGGCACCTTGAACTCCACATGGACAATTTTTTGAATACGTCTCAGTCTCAGTGTTCAAAGCGGAAAAGTGTGATGATGTGAGGGTGATTGAACAGAGCAGCTTAAATTAATTTCTGAGAGTTTTGATGATCCGATGATATCATCTATGCATAAAATATCTAGCATAACGTCTGGCAGATGAGAGACAATCAATGAACATTAGTTTCCCCCTGCCCTCTGCCCCTCTTCTCTCTTCTCTAAAAGAAAAATCTAGGTTCCTTGTCTTAGCATTTTAAATCGCAATTCTTCCAACCTTATCCTTTTCCAGTTCTCTGCTGAACCTTATGCCTTGGCCAAACTGTTCTTTTTAAATAATTCAGCCAGCGGTGAGAGATTTCTTTGCATTTTCCGATCCCAGCACAAGCAGTTTTCATATAAGAGTTTCTAAATAAATATTTCTGGATAGATTGGCTACTGGTCAGTATGTCTAGACATCCAACAGATTGTGGTTGCTCAGTCAGCCAATCCTTGTTTAAGTCCTTCAATGGCTGCCCATTTGCTTGGTGAATAAATTCACACTCTTATCATGATACGATCTTGTGTCTATCACCTCCCATCAGAGCTTACTAAGTTCTAGGCAGGCTGTCCCTTTCCTTATTACACCAAGCTCTTTCCTCCTAAGGATCTTCATACATGCTAGTCCCTATTTCTGAAATACTCTTCCTCTTACCTCTTAGCCTAGCTATCTTCTAAGTCTTGTCTAAAGGTCAGTTCTCAGGGAGACCTTTGCTCCTCTCCTCCTACACCAAACTAGGTCAGGTTCCTAGTTATATCTTCCCATTTCACCTGTTCTTACTCTTTGTTACATTCATTATAATGGAAACAATGCCAGTATTTGTAGGATGACTTACACAGTTTCTGTGCCCTACCAGACCGTGAGCATCTTTGTCCATTTGGGCTGCTATAACAAAAATACCATAGACTGGTTGGTTTAAACAATAGATATTTATTTCTCACAGTTCTGGAGGCTGGCAAGTCCAAGGTCAAGGTGCTGGCAGATTCGGGATGCGATGAGAGCCCACTTCCTGGTTCATAGATGGTTGGGTTCTTGCTGTGTCCTCAGCTGCTGGAAGGCGGGAGGGCACTAAACTCATGCATGAGGGCTCCACCTTTGTGACCTAATCACCCCAAAGCCCCCACTTCCAAATACCTTTGCATTGGGGATTAAGCATCAGCCTACAAATTTGGGGAGAGGGACACAATCAGTCCGACCAGGAAATAACTTGAAGGCAATGATCATGTCTGTTGAATTCATAGTTGCACCTTTGATGTTTGTCGTGTTCCTGGGCTCAAAGTAAGCACCGAGTCATTCACGTGAATGAACAGAAGCTGATAGCTAACACTTACAAAGGGCTTGTAACATGCCACTCTGGTCTCATTAAACGAGAATGAATGAATGAATGCGCCTAGTGTAAACTAGTCCTGACACCAGCTTACTCACTGGCGTTCGACAGCACTGTCTAAAGAACCATCCGCGACTCTCCATGTAGCACAAGAAATTGCTTCTTGTCATCATTGGGGTTCGGAGTGAAAGATGGCAAATTTGGTTTAGCCTTTTCTCCATGTTTCATTCAGCGCCTCGTTCTGGTTATCTCTGACCCACAACGCTATCAGATAGAAGATTCTCCGGGCCTGATCATTTTCAAATGTTTATTTGCCTCTCTGCTCGCGAAGCTGTTTATGCCTATTTATCTCCTGAACTAAAGAATCAGGGCTGGCTCGCCAGTAAATCGCTGACAGATGAGGTTGTGTAATGAGAAAATTAGAACTTCACAGCTCCCGTGCAAACTCAGGGTCCACCGTAATAACTTGGAGCTTGCATCAGCTTCTGGGTGGATGGGAGACATGATTCCAAGAAGAAATATGATAATTGGAGGCCTGGGGGAGGCCAGACAGCTTCGGCCAAATAGGAAATTACCTTTGGTTGCTCTGTTACTGTAATTCAGCGATTCCAATTATCACAAGGTGATAAAACATTTGACTGTGTTGTATAACACCTTTCCTTGCCCATGTCCGAACCTATTAAAGGAGCTTTAATGAAATCATTATCCTTATGATGCCTAATTATGGGGGGTAGAACTCCCATGATCAGTGTGGAGCTAGTGAAAAATAAGGAATCCAAGAACAGACCAATTGATACAATACATGGACACTCCTCCAGGCTGTTTCAGGGTTAGGGCAGGGACGGTGTGTTTCCATGGGGCAAAAAAGAAACGTAAATCAGAAAACTGCTTTTCTGGGAGGGAGGGAAGCAGGAGTAGGTGCTCCTGGACTCCGGAGCTGGTTCTTACTCAAGCAAATAAATCTGATTCTAAGCCTTGCAGTTACCATGGCAGATGAAGAAGCAGAAAGCATGTCATGCTCATTTCTTGACAATAGGTAGCACATACCTCTACCCACCAGAATGGTATTCCCACACACCCCCCCATCATCGCCCCTGCAACTTAATTCAAATAGGAATTTAATTCCTTGGGTTCTGGTAGCTTCTTCCATCTTTCCTTTATCTTCTCTTTTCCCCACCAATCTTCCTTCTCTCCTTCCTCCTTCTCTTCTCTCCTTTAATCCATAGGACCAGGGCGGGTTGTTGAAAATGGCTTTGGTATCGGCAGAGCTGCTCTTACACTTTTTCTTTGAGCCTCAGTTTACCAATTTGTGAAAATGGGGATGAACCCCCCCCCCACCCCGCCGCCGAGTAGGACTGTTTATATGGTAAACGCTCATTCCGCAAATGTGTATGGAGTGCTTCTGTGTGCAGAGTTGCGCCATGTACTGGACACTGAGTGTAGGGTGATGAACCTAGAAATGCCAGCCCCTCCCCTTGCCACATGGGCTTCGGTGGGGCGGGGGTGGGTCACGTGCTAGAAGGAGGCACCCAGCAGGAGATGCACAATGGCTTTGTTAGGAGTGGGGATGGTGACAGAACTCCTGATGCAGGATCTAGTTGAAGCTGGGTCTGTCCCTAAAACCACATGCACATTTTCACACTGTGACCCTGCCCACCAGCACCCACATTCAATCAGTGTCTTAGATTTTGATCATTTAGTTTGGTGGAGCTAGGGAAGAGGTTAGTGGGAGGGGAGCTTGTAGTGTCTTCTCCCGTGGGATTTTAGAACCTACTTGGACTTCGAGCAGTAATCCTGCCCCCACTCTGCCCCCAAACCCCCTCTCTCCATCTATACAGCTGTGGTCGGCAAGCCCTGGAAAGCCCAGCTGGGGGTGTCTTCCCCAGCTTGAGCATCTAGTGTCCCTGCTTCTCTGGGCAGTTTCTCTCCCGTCCCTTCCCTGGCTGGGGGTCTGGCCTCCAACCCGGTAAGGATAGCAGGTGCCTGGAGAAATGTGGTGCTCTTTGAACTGCTGCTTCTCTTTTTCTTCTCCAGGGTTGGGAAGGGAAACTCCCAACTTGGGTGCTGGAGGGCAGCCTGTCGCGGGTTCTCTGCAAATGAAGGTATCTGACCCTTGCAGAAGAAGATACAGAACTGGCTCAAAATGGATCTGCTAGATGTTGATCTAAAAGACTTCTGCACCTGTGGGTGCAATCATTTTCTCACAAACTCTCTTTTTTAGTTTCTACCATGATGCCACTGGGAGGAGGTAGGGAGGGGGTTATGAATCAGAGTCTTTTCTCCCTATCATATTGATTTCATTTATTTAATATTTATTGAGCATGTACTATAGGCCAAGAATGGTACAGCTAAGCACGGGGGGATAGAGATTAAAGAAAGCTTGACATCTCTCTTCATGGACCTTAGGCTCTTGTAGGGGATGGAGAGCCCTCCCCCACCAAAAAAAGCAAGCATGCGAAATGATGACAAAGTCCAAACCATAATTCCCTTACACTATGAATGCAAGGTGTTTTCACTGCAAAGTTTTACTTACATTTTTGGGGAAGCTGGCAGTGCAGAAATACTTTCCAAGTTTCATTTTTCCCAACTGCAAATCAAAGACGCCGGCTTGAGCTGGCTCAAGCGTGGGCAGTCCCTGTGAAGGTGTGTTTCCAAAGACCATGCCTAAGGTGAAAACGGTACAGTCAAAATTCCTCCCTTGAAAAATCCCAGATCTCTTAGATCACCCACAAAATCCAACATCTATGTTTTTCTGTGCAATAATAGAATGTGTAATTCCCAATGGGCAATTAATTCACAGGCAATCACGTATTATATGAGTTAACAGACCAACTATAATTTTACTGTACTGTGTTTGCGAGTGTTCTTTTTTAGAGAAGGCTAAACCACATGAAGTTGCCAATATTTGGACATTTTTAACCTACAAAAATGGCAGTTTCCTGTGATTCAACTTAATCACGATTTTTCTCTTTTGTTTTTATATGGCATTAATGTTATTATGTAGGGAACTCTAACCTCAAAGGATTACACTGGAGAGCTCTTTTTTAGGGTGATGGAAATATTCTAAAATCGGATAGTGGTGATGGGTGCACAGTTCTGTAAGTTCACTAAAAATCATTAAATCCTATATTTAGAATGTAGTTTTTTTTATGCAAATTCTATCTCAGTAAAGCTGTTAAAAGGACTGAAGTTTCTCGCTCAGGACAGACACATGGTCAGAGTGGTAGTTGGTGCTTCCCACTGTGCCTGTTAGTGGGGTGACTCACAGCATCCCTGAGAGGGGAGTCAGGTCCAGCCTTCTCTGTAAGGAGATGCTCCGGGAGGTGAGGTGACCTGGCTAGTATTACACGGTGCATAGGCAGCAGACCGGGGCTGGGAACACTCCTGGGGCCCCGGGCCTGTTCCGTTCCCTTCTCCCCCTCGTTCTGGATCCCAGAGCTCTGAGCGGCCCTGGAGCAGGAAGACCGCGGAAAATGGATTTGCGCAACTGTCTTCCCAGGCAGCCCACTTTGGAAATCATTTGTGACCTGTAATTGACCGTGACGATACGAAAATTGGAACCTGAAAATCACAAACATGCTGGGTTATTAGATGGTGAAATTGCAGTTTCCTGTCAGCCTGCTGCTTCCTGACTTCTCATTTTTGGCTTTTGGGGGCTGGAGCTTGGCTGAGTCCCCACTGTGGACCCCCTCCTCTGCCTGGGTGGGCTTGGCTGACCTGGTTCCTCTGTTCAGGCCACGGTGAGCGGAGGCCTGATCTCCAGTTGGGCGAGCTGCTGATGGGAAGAGGTGAGCTCTCCTTCACTCCAGCTGTCCCACGGCTCCCCTTTGAGGCCACACATCCCATCTGAGCAGCGGCAAGGCTCAGCGCGCCCTCAGCCTGACAGGGACCCCCAGGAACCCCAGTTTCCTCTCTGGCCTTGTTCCCACCCCCCTGCCCTCATACTGCTCCAGCTGAGTTGGTGCTATTCCTCCAATGTGCCGCTCGCCCTAGCCCCAGGGCCTTTGCCCAGGCTGTGCCCTTGGTCTGGAATGCTTGTCCCCAGCTGTCTTCATAGCCAACTCTTTTGAGCCTTTGCCCAAATGTCACCTTCTCAATGATGCCTGCCCTCACTGCCATGTTTAAAACTGTGGCTCTCACTGCCACCCCGGATTCTTTACGTCCACACCCTGCTTTGTGGTTTCCTCCCAGCCCTGGCCACCTTCCATGACAACATAGTGTAACATTGACTTATTGCATTTACTGTTCAGTGTCCTCTCTCCTCATGGGGGGTGGACACTCCGAGAGGCAGTGCTATTGTCGATTTGCTTATTTATATTAGAACTTCATGTTAGTCTCTAAATAGGAATTTTTTTTGAGTTAGAAATCACTCACTGCATAATGCAACAATTTAAAGTGTACAATTCAGTATTTATTTTTTATTTTATTTATTTATTTTTTAAATTTTATTTATTTATTTGACAGAGACCACAAGTAGGCAGAGAGGCAGGCAGAGAGAGAGGGGGAGGCAGACTCCCTGCTGAGCAGAGAGCCTGATACGGGGCTCGATCCTAGGACCCTGAGATCATAACCTGGGCCGAAGGCAGAGGCTTAACCCACTAAGCCACCCAGGTGCCCCATTTTTTTAGTATGCTTTTATTTTTTTGTTTTATCAAAACAAAATAAGGTGAGATACCACCTTATATCAGTTAGAAGGGCAAAAATTGACAAGAGAAGAAACAACAAATGTTGGTGAGTTTGTGGAGAAAGGGGAACCCTCTTACACTGTTAGTGGGAATGCAAGTGGTGCGGCCACTCTGGAAAACAGTGCGAAGTTTCCTCAAAAAGTTAAAAATAGAGCTGCCCTATGACCCAGCAATTGCACTACTGGATATTTATCCCAAAGATACAGATGTAGTGAAAAGAAGGGCCACATGCACCCCAATGTTCACAGCAGCAATGTCCACCATAACCAAACTGTGGAAGGAGCTGAGATGCCCTTCAACAGAGGAATGGATAAAGAAGATGTGGTCCACATATACAATGGAATATTACTCAGCCATCAGAAAGGATGAATACCCAACTTTTGCATCAATACAGATGGGACTGGTGGAGATTATGCTATGTGAAATAAGTTAAACAGAGAGAGTCAATTATCATATGGTTTCAATTATTTGTGGAACATAAGGGATAGCATGGAGGACATTAGGAGAAGGAGAGGAAAAATGAAGGGGGGGGGTTGGGGGGGAGATGAACCAAGAGAGACTATGGACTCCAGGAATCAAACAGGGTCTTAGAGGGGAGGGGGCTGGGGAGATGGGTCAGCCCATATTAAGGAGGGTACGGATTGGATAAAGCACTGGTGTTATAGGCAAACAATGAATCATGGAACACTACATCAAAAACTAATGATGTCCTGTGTGGTGACTAACATAAAAAAAAAAATGAACCATAAAGTACGTTTCTATCAAATAGGCATGAAATGGGTTAAAAATTAATTTTTCAACTGCTGATAATGTATTAGGATACAGAGTAAAGGGTCATCTGGGTGGCTCAGTGGGTTAAGCCTCTGCCTTCAGCTCAGGTCATGATCTCAGGGTCCTGGGATCGAGTCCTGCATCGGGCTTTCTGCTCAGCAGGGAGCCTGCTTCCCCCTCTCTCTCTGCTTGCCTCTCTGCCTACTTGTGATCTCTCTCTCTCTCTCTGTCAAATAAATAAATAAAATTTTTAAGGAAAAAAAAAGGATACAGGGTAAAATCCCTGAGGATTAAAATAAAAAAGATTTTATTTACTCAGAGAATGTACAAATGGGGAGAAGGCCAGAGGGAATCTTCAGGCAGACTCCCCGCTGAGTGCGGAGCCCAATGAGGGGCTCTATCTCATGACTCTGAGATCACGACTCACACCGAAATCAAGAGGCAGATGTTCAACTGACTGAGCCACCCAGGTGCCCCTTTTAGTGTGTTTTTAAAGGTGTGCAGCTATCGCCATGATCATTCTAGAATGTGTTCACCACCCCCAAAAGAAACCCTTTGCCAGTCCGTCTTCACTGCTCCTCCGTCCTCTGTCCCCCGCCACCCCCGCCCAGCCCCTGGCAACCAGTAATTTACTTTCTGACTCTCTAGATTTGCCTATCCTGGAATTTTGTATAAATGGACACTTACAATCTGCTCTCTTTTGCGGTTGGCTCTGTGCACTTAACTTGATGTTTTCTAAGCATTCCTTCATGAGATCGTGTGTACCAAAAGTCCATTCCTTCCTATTGCCAAATGCTAGTCTATTGTATGGATGTCCACATGTTGTTTATTCTTTCATCAGTAGATAGGCACTGAGGTGGTTTCCGTTTCCAGGCTATTATAAATAATGTTTTTATGAACATTCGTCTACGCATTGTTCTGTGGACTCAGGTTTTCGGTTCTCTTGGGTGTATAGCTGGGAGGCAGATTGCTGGTACGAAGCTAGCGGGAGAGGGTCCTGGCCTCTGGTGGGTGAGCACGTCTGTCTCCTTCTTGGTGCTGGGTCTGACGCCGGCTGGTTGTAAATTCAGCCTGTGGAACAGGGTGTAAGAACAAGCCAGACCTGGGCACAGAACAGGAGTGCCAGGAGTTCTTTTGACGGACCGACCGAAGGGATGCTCTCCTAGTTGGAGCGCTCTGAAGTCTCCTTTCTTCCCCAAATCTGTCTTTTTCCTTGTTAGCAGCTTGGGAGGGTGGAGCAGACACTGTTGGTGCCATTCTCAGAGCTCCTGGGACCACTCAGAGGCCACCCCACGGACAGTTCTGTGGATGGTGGCAACGCTGGGTCTCCCTCTGTGTGAGGAGGGCATTTGGCTGTCCATGGCCCACCAGCATCTCTGGGGAGGGGTGGAGTTGCCGATGAGCACCCCAGCTTGCCGGCCTGTTGGGGGAGAAGCCTTCCAGTGCAATCATAGGCTCCAGCCCTGCCTCGCCCCCAGCTGTCCACAGTGGTAGCCCACATCCCTCCTGACCATCTTCTCGCCACTATCTTCCAGCCTCACTGAGCATCCTGGTACCTGAATCCTTATCTCAGCATCTGCTCCTGGTGGAGTCCAGAGGGACCCTTAGGAGTTCACATCTGTGGATTGCTGGTCGGCAGGAGGCAGCTGCTGCTCAGCAGGATTCCCACGGGGCACCGGGCAGTGTGCCAGTCTTTGACTTGAGATGGTAATTCAGAGACTTGGATTTGGGGCCAATCAGCCACGCCTGGGATTTTCAGGGTGCAGAAGCCAGAGCAGTGCCCGGGAGGGGGCAGAGCATCCCATGAGAGGGGTGGTCTGAGCCTCTGAGAAAGGGCTTCGAGGGGCCTAAGCTTTTTCTAGACAGCGTTGGTCCCCAGGGATGAGGTCGAGTGGCCCTGGCCAGTGCTGCAGGCGAAAGGTGCAGACACACGTGGACAGGCTCCTACCAGCTCCCTCGGGTGCAGGATGGGTGTGTAATCTGCAAGGCCCTGTGCACATGAAAATGCAAGGCCCTGCTGGGAAGATTGCTGAGACTTTCAAGATGGTGACAGCAGGGCATTAAAGCAAGTGGGGGGCCCCCTGAGGGTGCACAGGCTGCACCCCTGCAAAGCCGGTGCTGCCCGGATGTCTTCATCCCCCTTGAGACCCATCCCTAGGAAACCTCCCTGCATCGGTGCTTTCCCAGGCAGGACCCTCCTCGCTGGTCATCTCTGCCCTGGGCGTTTTGCCCCTCCGTCATACCATGCCCAAACTGACTGTTGTGAAACACAGCTGCGATCGCTTTACCTCTCTCCACAGAGGTCTTTAACAGCACCCCCTGACTGGGGCTGTGGTTTTTAAATTGTGATCAGCAGGACCACTCAGAGGGGACTCGCTGGGGGTGAGGGATGTGCTCGTTGCATCTCATTCCCATTTCAAACACAGCAGACCCATTTTTATCTGTTTTGCATATATATTGGGCTTCCAGAGACGCTTTCTTTTGAGGACATGTTTCTACTCTTAAAATAAAGATACTGCTAGAAACTACTGTAAGCTACTGGCCACAAAATTAAATCCAAACTTCCTAGCTCGGTATTTAATATCTATTACGTACTAGCTCAGAGGTTGGCCAACTTCGGCCCATAGGCCAAATCCAGCCAACTGCTAAGAAGAGCTTTTAAATTTTTAAACAGTGACATTTTAAATGGTTATGCACATACCTACATAAGAGCCTTAATGTGGCCTCTTGGTCCCCAAAGGTGAAAGATTTACT
The DNA here is from genome assembly GCF_002288905.1 of Enhydra lutris kenyoni. Taxonomy (NCBI): domain Eukaryota; kingdom Metazoa; phylum Chordata; class Mammalia; order Carnivora; family Mustelidae; genus Enhydra; species Enhydra lutris. Next base: position 17,783,910 of record NW_019154090.1, on the reverse strand, counting down.
GTCTGGCCCTTTAAGAAAAAGTTTACTGATCCCTGATCTAGCTCTGCTGTTCTCTTTCCAGGCTTCCCTCCCAGCACTTGAGCACACTGACCCCGGAGTCTGGCTCAGGACGTGGCTCATCGGGAAGCTATATTTTATCAGATAGAAAGCTAGGGTAACTGCGTGCCCGGCTTGTCATGCTGATATCATTATTCATATTAGTAGAGTCCTTTTCACCCTCCTCAGTGTCTTTTTTTGGGCAGTAAATTATATGGTCATCCTATATAAAACTGACAAGTGAATTGAATGGGAGATAAAACACCATCAGCCAATTTTTTGATGAGTTATATTATCTTTGATACTAAGGGCATCTGCTGAAGAGGTTCCAAGTTCTGGCTGTTTGAGCTAATACCCAGAAATGACAAGCATTATAAAAAAGAATGTCCTTAAAAATAATTACCATGCTTCTGTGACGTACGTGATGGGTTTCTAGAACTAATGGCATCTTTGCTTGCCTAATTTTCTTCAAAGGATTTAACCAATCTATCTGATTTTTAAAAGCAGCATGAGGTATGTTATCAGAAACCCATGTTGGGACACAAATGTGGTCTCATGCTATGTACTAGATATTTTGTCTCAAGAAAGGCTATATTTAGGGGATGAAGGAAGGAGTGGTCCTTTCATCAGATGTTCTAGGAAATGAACCATATTGCTAGTTTTTATGCCTGGAGCCCAGCATGGGTATTTATCTGTAATGGTCCAACTTTTAGGAGATGCCAACTCCAAATGACCTGGATATTATCCAAATAAGTGCTTTTAAATTCCTAGTAATAACTAACCGACCATGAAGAGTAACTCGATTTGGGGTGAATCTAATTTTATTTATAAACAAGTGCCTACAGAAATCCTGAAGTTTAACATGACTTTCAAAGCTGAGGTACAGAAGCGTACTTCCTAATGGTCTCCCTCCAGTCCTTCAGACCGGAAGTGTGTTTAGGACCCTGAGCTAGGCACCAGGGAGCATGCAAGTGTATGGCAGAGTTCTGCCCGTTCTCTGTCCTCCAGGCCCCTAGGACACAGATTTAGTCTGTGCCCTTGATGATAGGATGGGCAGTGTCACACTCACTGGGCTGGGGCTTGGAAATCTGGAGGCTTTTTGTTTATTATTGTGATAAATGGCTTAGGGAGAAAATGAAGCTGAGTAAAGGAATAGAGAATGATGGAAATGGTGTTTTTATATACAGTGGTCTGGAAGGGCCTCTCCGGGGAGTGAGATCTGAGCAGACACCTGCAGGAAGTGAGCCCATAAGTCTTAACAATACTCTTCACTCTTTGTTCTTGATTTGTTGTACCAACATACTTGGTATGAGGTCCAGAACTCCTTCAAGGAGCTCAGATCTCCCCATATTAAAAGAGACCAGATTTCTCTCAAGGCCCAAAGGAAACAAGTTCAAGAACCATATGAGAAGTGGCAGCCTCTGTTAAATCTTTTGGTTTCCTTGCACTGTGTTTACAGATGGGCCCCTCTAAGTGAGGAAGAGGGGTTGGAAATTGAGCCTTTGGGGGCAAGTGTGGTGGAACAGTATGAGCAGACTCTGGGATGTCCAGAGCAACCTGTCAGCATTCCTGTAGAGATTCGGAGGCTGGGGCGCCTGGGTGGCTCAGTGGGTTAAGCCTCTGCTTTTGGCTCAGGTCATGGTCTCAGGGTCCGGGGATGGAGACCCACATCAGGCTCCTTGCTCAGCAGGGAGCCTGCTTCTCCCTCTCCCTTCATTTGCTTATTTTAATCTCTCTCTGTCAAATAAATAAATAAAATCTTAAAAAAAAAAAAAGGAAATTCGGAGGCTGCCATTCCCGGGAACTACCACTTGTTGAACATTTACCTAGAGCCAGACACCGGGCTAGGACCCACCCGTGTGTGCACTGAATGAATCCTCCCAGCACCCTGGAGGTGGGAAGACATAGGATGGCAGAGGCCAGTAGGGCTGAGAAGGCTGAGATGGCCTTCCCATCTGGAAGCCTGTAAGGGTCAGGAGGGTAGAGACTGCATCGCTCTCACTCATTACCGTTTCCTTGGGACTGGCACAGGGCCTGGCTCATTACCAGGGCACCATCAGTGTGGGCTGAAGGAATGGATGAACAAATGAGTCGCATCAGCCTAGAAGCAGGAAACTAGTGTCCTGTCTGTCTGGAGGCTGGAGTCTGGTCTTCCTTCCCTGGTTGGGGATACCAGAGTGGAGGCGGCCGTGCCTCCCGGATGAGGAAGGCGTGTGTGTGTGAGATCAGTTGGAAAGGTATGTTGGGATCTTGAGTTGAGACAAGGTGCTAAGAACACCGAGTCTTCCTCCTGGGACATAGAAGGTGCTGTGTTTTCCAATCTCCCTTGGGTTGAAGTTGGGGCCACGTGACAGTTCTGACCAGTAGATGATGGACTAGTGGGAGCGACCTCTGGGCAGAGGCAGGTAAGACACATAGGCCTCCCTCGGTTCTCCCTTCTCCTTTGCAGCAACACTGGAGACCACATGTCCTTAAGGCAGAGCCATGGGGTGTGACAGCCTGTGTGGAGTCAGTGCCAGACTTTTTGTGAGGGACAGTAGATCCTGGTTATATGAAGCCACTGTGATTCTGGGTCTATACGTTATGGTAGCATATTTTATTTCTATCCGGACTCACACAGAACAGATGGCCAGGGGCCTTGAATGTCAGGCTAAGGGCTTTCTGCTTTTAAAGACCAGTAAGTCCCATGCCTGTTTCTTCCCACATACTCATGTGGTTCAGATTTGTGAGTGTGGAGAAGACAGCTCACTTCTGCACATGGTACAGGTGATTTAAGCCCGAGACAGCCTGGTCTCTATGTCCTTTTGAAAGACGAGAACCAGGCAGATTCCTACTGACAGAAGCCTCCTCTTCCCCCTCCCCTTCCCCTCCTCCCTGCCCTACACCGCCCATGGCCCTGACCCGCCCCCTGCTCCAACTCCCCCTCCAACCCCCACCCGATCCAGTGGGCTTTGTGGCAGTGTAAGAATGTGAGCTGGGCACCAGTCATCATCCTGGTAAGAAGGCCTGATCAGAGAGACCAAAATATTAGGCCGGGCTGGATGTGAAATGTATTGTGGGATATTGAAAGTGACTCAGACTGCAGACTGTGTGATTGCTGATTACTTGGCTTTATTATTGATTTTTACTGTGTAATATATCATGGGCCTCCTTCCACCTCATTCCCTTTAGTGGGTGCTTATTCTCTTCTGGAATGGGGTGCCACCCCCTCCTGAGGCCTTCCCCTACTGGTGGGCCATTCAGTTTGTCTCGGACTTTCCAGTATTACAAGTAAGGCTACAACGAACATCCTGGTCTACATCCCCTTGGACACAGCCAAGTGTTTTTGTAGTGAGATGTCTGGGTCAGAGGGCAGAAGCCTTTTTCATTTTGATGGGTTCTGCCAAAATGCCACCCTACAGGATTGGGATAATTTACGCTCTGGAGAATGGTGATTTTTAATGGACTGATTCCCTGAGAAACTCAGCCCTGGCCTTGTAGCGGGTATGAGGTGGAGCTCCAGACCTTTGGAGAATGTATTCGACTCAGGGGTCCTTCACAGGGGTCCCGTCCAGCCCACAGGGGCTCCCCTCTGCAGAGCTCACATTTAAGCCCTGAAAAATGCGAGGACTTAATCCAGTCTCTATCAGATCTAAATCAGAACATTTTTCCCCTTTTGCCATTTTAAATTACCTCTCAGCTCAGCCCTAGACTGAGTAATTCAGAGTTAATGGGATATGAAAGTCATGGTCCATGGCATGATTGCGGGTACCTAGCCAGAGGCAAGCAAGATTTATTCTCTTGGAACCCAACTGGGTTGAAAAGGGTGATAAATCAGCGTGGCTATTGCTAGCTCCCCTTCTGCTGCAAGATTCATTCCAGTTTATCAGAATAATCATCTTGGGCCTTGAGTCTGGAGATAAACAGCCAGATCCAGAGCCCCACTATGTGGGAAGAAGGAGAGATGTTTCTCTGCAATCCTCCTAGATGTGTTTGGGCAGGGGTGGTGGGGACTGGTTTCCTTCTAACTGTGGTCTAGTGAAAAGCATCAGTCGCCCAAGAGAGAGACTGGGATTTTGTGCTCAGGAACACCACCGGCCTGAGGCTTATGGTCTATGGGGATGCTGTGTGAAAGGTTTGGCATCCTCTGCTGATTCTTGCTGTCCTATCCAACTGGAGCCAGGGACACTCTCTCCCCTGATTGGTTATCCCTCCGCCCACCATTCTGGCTCTTGGATCCTCTTGGGTTGTCCTTCTACTGGTGTCTGGCCACTAGCCTTTCATGCTGGTTTTATGGTAGTTTGCTGGACGTTCCCTCAAACGATCCCACTGGGGACCACAACATGACCTAAGGCCAAGTTCATAAATAGATTAATATCAGTAGAACTTTAAAGGGGCCACAGAGCACATGTGTACACACAGAATCACCTTGAGTGATAACCTCGAAGGTCAAGTGTTAGCTTTGATTGGGCATTCATTCAGGCTTCTACCAAACTGCTTTATGTGTTACCCAATTTTATCCCCCAACCCATAGGCGAGGTTGGCACTACTGTTCTATCCACTTCACAAATGAGCAAACAGCTCGGATGGGTTATTAATGACTTGCCCACAGAGCTTGTAAATAATGGTCCCTTCAGAGCTCATGTTTGCTGTTTTCCCACACATACTTACACAAACCTCCATTTACACAAGTACACATGCATCCCAACGCATAATCGTTCAGATACAGAAAGAGACACACGTACACACACAGTCAAGGAGAATGTTCAGCAAAGAATGAATCTGAGGCTTATGATTAGGAGAACAATAGCTTGGGCTCTGAGCCGCCTTCTCCTTGATGCCCCCTTCACGTTGCTTACTGTAGAAATTTAAATAGGAAGAAAGACATTGCTAGGATTGTTGAAATTTAGGGTGTTGCCTGGGGAAGGGAGGGTGTTGGGCTCTAAGGCCACTCAGAATAAGGTTAGTTTGGGGTTTGGACTCCGGCCATGCAAGGAGGGATCCCTGTTGACTTCGGTGTGAGGAGCAGGGCCGTCTTTTAGGTAAACTCAAATCAACTGAGGTTAGGGTACTGAGTTATGACCCTCATGGTAAGAGCCGCCATGTGAGAAGTTTTCTCTCTGGAACCAGATTCCTATGGGAATGTATTGGAGGAGTCTGATCTCAGAGCAGGGAAGACAGTCCTGTGATGTTTAAGGGCATGAGGCTAAGATACGTCTATCTTACAGTAGGGCTGGTCAGGACTGGTCAGTGGTACCAGAATTCCTTGCAATCCACTGACCGTGAGCTCCTTTCCTTGGACAGGGCTGGGACAGACCCTACCACCACTGCTTCTGGGACAACTTGATCAGTCCTTCTGTGGTTGACCAGTGCCCTTCCCAGTCTACACCTGCTTCTTTAGAGACCTTAACACATCCAATCTGATTATATCCCTGACCCTCAGGCTGGGACCTTCTTGTTTTTCTCACATGCTTCTGCTTAGTTCTTTTATCCAGTTCCTAACCATTTTCTAGATTTGATTCACATAAGGAAGTCGTCTTGAGGGATGCTTTGTTTTAGTCCCCAAGTACTGAACAAATCATTGCAGGAGATGCCTATGATATTGCCCAGATACCCCACCAGCCAGCCCTGGAGGTAACCTGCTGACGTTTCCCATATACACCAAAGTCTTCTAGTAACTTCTCTGCCTGAAGGTGTTCTCTGGCCAAGGGAATATGTTCAGCCTTCAGATAGGGCAGGCTGGTGGTGCTGGGGAGTTAGTGCTCTGGGAATAGCCCTCAACCAATGAAATCATAAAGACAGCAGCTTCCTTGTTCCTCAACCCTGATGTGTGCTCTACACAGTCTCCCAGAGAGTCCCCAGTGGGACTGAGCCCCAGTTGCCCACAGTGGTAACCTATACCCTTTATTGGCTTATTTCTCTTCCCTGTCTCACTTCCCTGGTGCTTCCTGAGATCACCTCACATATAACCTACTCGCATCCAAATCCTCGTCTCAGGCTCTGCTTTTAAGGGATTTCAGATTAAGAGCTATATTCAGTCTTTACTCAGGAAAAATTTCCACCAATCTCTTTTTCCTCACATGACCCAGGCTTACCTTCCTCTTACCTGAGCCCCTTTGGACCTTACGGAAGCCCTTCAACCCAGACGTAAGAGCACAGCATCGAAGTCAGACAAATGCGAGGTCGAATCCTGTCTAGGTCACTTATTGACTATGTGACCTCAGGCAAATTACTCTCTGAACCTCATTCATCTTTGAACAATGCAGATAATGATATACAACTTTCAGAGTTGTCAGGAAGAATCAATGAGATAATGTAGGCAAAGGACTTAATGCAGTGCTTGGCAATTAGTAGGTGCTCAATAATGTCAGACAGGCTTTCCTCTCCCTCTGGAACAGGCCAGTTTCCTTCAGTTATGCTGCAAGCAGAGCTCGCTCACGGGCAGCAGATATGTGGGCCTGGCCTGTGTGGACGGGTTAGAGGGTGTGGCTGAGCCCTGAGCTGGGTTCTGAGCATTCAGGAGGGGCACCACTGATATGGTAGGCCCCCCCAAGCGCATTGGAAGACCCTGCCTCTGTCTTCCTTTCAGCCTCTACTTGGGGCAAGTCATGCTTTCCCCAAAAGGCCCTGCATTTTCTAGTCCGCATTTTCACTTACCAGTTCTATCCATCTGGGATGCTTTTTTCTTCACCACCCCATCTGTTGAGATCTGATTCAAGCTCTTACAAGGGGGTATAAGTCAAAGGCATATCAGAGTTTTTTCAAAACCCACATATCTGGGACTTACCCCTTGCAGCCTGGCTCCCCAGGGTATAACACAGCCCAGAGAGTCTCTGAAGTTAAGGCCCTGCGGGGGTGCCTGGGTGGTTCAGTGGGTTAAGCCTCTGCCTTCAGCTCAGGTCATGGTCTCAGGGTCCTGGGATCGAGCCCCACTGGGAGCTCAGCAGGGAGCCTGCTTCCCCCTCTCTCTCTGCCTGCCTCTCTGCCTACTTGTGATCTCTGTCTGTCAAATAATTAAAAAATTAAGGCCCTTCAGGAGCCCCAGCCTGGAGGGCCAAGTGGCTGCTGAGCTATGGTAGCACTATCTGTGGAGACTAAGCCTAAGCCACGAAATGCCAACCAGGAGCTCATGAACCTCAAGTCTAGAAGACAGAACAGGACCCTCAAGTTCTTTGGCTCAGTGGATCTGCTGTGAGGTGTGGGCATGTAGATTCTGAAGAAGCTCCTTGTGATGATATGGTACCATCCACAGAGCCCAAGAGGTGGACTCAGACAGACTTGACGACCTGTGTGCCACTGGGCAATCTCCTTAACTTCTCTGAGCCTCAGTTGTCTCATCTGTAAAATGGCAGCAGTAATAACACTTACCTCATATGGTTGCTATAAGGAGGATGTGAGATAATAGAGATGATGCTAGGGAAAAATTAGATCTACATATTAAACCATCCCTTAATCCCAGCCAGAAGCCATCACCTCTGGCTGCCTGTTCTTCTGTCGCTGCACTTAGGACAGCAGTCCTCCTAGTAGAGCTGCTCACCCAGAACCCGAGCAGCTGATGACTGGGGACAGAGAGGGATTGTGTATTATCTGCCGTGTGCTCCCACAGCACCTGGCATGATGTCTCACGTGGAGCTTGTGCTCAATAAATTTTTGTTGAATTGAATATAAAACCATAAGAAACTAATGTATGTGGTTATGTTAGGTACCTGCATAATGCATTTTTGAACAGGCTTTTGATTAGCCTTAGTGTCCGGGAAACAGTTTCTTACTGACACTGCATTTGGAAATTGCCAGGAGGGCAATAAATATGCACATAAAATTCTGCTTTTCTCAGACCTGGGCAGAGTCTCTTTGTTTCCTGGGGCTTCTGGTTGCCAGGCTCCCACAGGGACTGGGGCTGTCTCTGGGCTGCATTCTTGCTCTGGACTTGTCAGGGACCCCCCTGGCCCCATCTGTAAGCCCAAGAGCCATGATTTAGTCCTCCAGAGCGTCCAGGGGTGGAGGTGTCAGTTCTGTTTTGTAGGCTTGAGGCTCATGAGCTCCTGGTTTGCAATTTGTGGCTTAGGCTTAGTTGTGACAGATAAACCTACCCCTGGCTCACAGCTGCCACCGTCCCTCCAGGCTGGGCTCCTGCGGGGCTTTAATTAACTGCAGAGACTCTCTGGGCTGTGCTGTCTCCTGGGGAGCCAGGCTGCCAGTAGAACACCTTCCCTCTAAGAATGCAGAGGTGCCTCCAAGCAGTCCTGCAGAGGAGGAGTCTGGAGACACAAGGCAGCCCATCAAGGGATCTTTCTAGGATATGGGTCCTAGAGCTGAGGGTGTGTCCTGGCCGAGGGAGGCTTGAATTGTAGGGGGTCACCTCTGGCCTCCAACAGCCTTTAATTTCTCCTTTTTTCTTTTTAATAAGTGTATAATGCCAGTTCACTCATGGCATTGACATCATATACATATGTATATACACACATAGGCATATACACATGATATACATAGACATAGTTGTATATTATATAGTATATGTATATATATACTATATACAATTATATATATATAATTATTTATATAATACACTATATATAATTACATATATTACACAGATACATAAATATATATAGCATTGGTATATACACACACACATTTAAATAAATAGGTTATAAATAATATATAGGAAATATGCATAGTATAGATACTCTATGTAATATACACAGGCATATAATGTAGGTTTATATAATGTACATACATAATTTATATAGGTCTATATGCATAACATGCAGAAGTGTATAAATATACATTTATATGTAAAGAATATAGGTATACCTAATAAACATAGATATACAGAATACACCTGAGTATATAAGCATACTATGCATTAAGTAGATATATCTAGATCTACACATTACTTAGGTGTGTATATAATAAACAGATACATATTTATATACATAGGTACATATATAGTATAGATCTATAAACCTAATATACATAGATATGTGTGAAACACATGAGTATATATAATGTGTGCATATATATTACATAAATAGGTTTATGCATATACACTTAAATATAAATATAATATACATAAACATTTATATAATATGTACTGGTACATTACGTTATATATATCTATATATAACATGCACAGATATATTTAGTACATGAATAGGTATATATAATATATAATATGTATTTGAAAATGGAATCATGTTGGTTTCTGGGCATTTACTCTCTTCTCTATAACCCAACCAGAATTGTCTTTTTTTTTTTTTTAATTTTAATTTTTTAAAATTTTTATTTATTATTTTTTTATTTATTCAAAAGACAGAGATCCACAAGTAGGCAGAGAGGCAGGCAGAGAGAGAGAGGAGGAAGCAGGCTCTCTGCTGAGCAGAGAGCCCGATGCGGGGCTTGATCCCAAGACCCTGAGATCATCATGACCTGAGCCGAAGGCAGAGGCTTTAACCCACTGAGCCACCCAGGCGCCCCCAGAATGGATTTTTTGAAAACACCAGACTGATCATGTCCCTCTCTGCCTAAATTTCTTCATTGCCTGCCCCCACTGTATTTGGATAAAGGTCAGAATCCTTAATCTCTTCTGCCAAGGTCTGCCTTTCTGATCTGCCTGTACATACCTACTTGCCTGCCTCCTCTGAGGACACGTCCACCTTCACTTGCCCTTCATCTTCCCCTTGAGCCTGGACCCCCACTGTGCCTGGACATCTGTCCTTCATCCTTACTCAGGAGGCCTTCCAATAAATTTAGGTCCCCGTCAGACACCTCCTAGTAGCATGACTTTTCTGCCACAATACTGAGGCTTGCCTTTTTTTTTTTTTTTTTTTTTTTTTTTTTTTTTTTTTTAATCTTTCCCTGATGCTGGACAGTAAGCCTCATGAGGATAGACCCTGACTAGCTTGGGTCTTCAACTCCCCTCTGTGCTGGGCCATGAGAAGACCCTTTATAAATAGTTGTGAAGTAGAAGATTAAAATTCTCTGTTTTTTTTTTTTAAACCATGTAACAGTATATTGTGAGATCCCTCCATGTTAAGAAATGGATGTTTACATTATCATTTTCAATGGCATCATGGTATTCCATTGTATGGAGCTACCATAATTTAACTGATCTCCTATTGCTGGACAGAATGCTGCTTCCCAGTGCATTATAAATAGCATTGTAACCAGTGTTTACATGCAAACATGTAACTAATTTGCTTGATCAAAAATGTACCAATTTATACATTCATCAGTGATGCTTAGTGTTTTTTTTACTCACCCACCTCAATACCAAGTAATAGTATTGCATTTTTTTTTTTTTTGGCCACTTATGGTCATAGTTTAAAGCTGGCTTTCTCTAATAACCAGGGATATTTTTTCATTTATTTTTTTCAGTCTACAGGTACTTAGAGCCACTTCCATGTTATTAGCAAAATGCACATATTCTAGCGTCAGTAACACATTGTAGCTTGACAATACATTTAGAATATTGTAGGGCAAATCTCCTCTCACTTGTTTTCTTTAAAACATCTTCCTGGTTATTATTATACATTTATTTTGCTAGGTAAACATTAGAGTTATTTGGAGTGTATGAAATGTATAGATTTGGAAAGAAAAAAATCTTTATTGGGTTTTCTCACGCTGAAACATGGCATGGGTTTCCTTTCAAGTTTTAAAAAATGTCTCTTTAAAAAAGCCCTCAGAGGCTCCTGGGTGGTTCAGTCAGTTGGGCATCTGACTCTCTCTTTTTTCTTTTAAATATTTATTTATTTGACAGAGAGAGAGAGAGAGAGATCACAAGTAGGCAGAGAGAGAGGGGGAAGCAGGCTGATGCGGGGCTCAATCCCAGGACCCTGAGTTTATGACCTGAGCTGAAGGCAGAGGCTTAACCACTGAGCCACACAGGCGCCCCAGCATCTGACTCTTGATTTCAGCTCAGGTCATGATTGCGGGGTCATGGATTGAACCCCATGTCAGGCTCTGTGCTGAGCATGGAGCTTGTTTAGGATTCTCTCTCTCTGCCTCTCCCCGGCCCCTGTTCATGCGCACGCATGCACGCTCTCTCTCTCTAAAAGGAAAATGAATAGACCCCTCAAATATGACCACCCAAAGATAAAAACTATTAACATTTGTCTGAATACCTTATCAGCTCTTTGGAGGCATACATATTGATATAAATAGATATTTATGAGGTGCACACACTGTTTTATAAATGAAAATAATTCAATAACCTATTGTGAACATCTTTCCATTTTAATAAAATGATTCTGCATCATTTTATAAATGCCTGTAATAATATTCCACTGTATGGATGTATCATTTAACTTAGTTCCTTGTTGACAGACATTTAGGTTGTTTCCAGAATTTAATAATCAAAACAATGAAGAATGAACATTTTTGTGCAAATATCTTCATGTCTTTTTATCTCTTTAAAGTAAATTCCTGAATTTGGAAAGTTTGGGTCATAAGGTACATATATTTTTAGACAAATTGCCAAACCAAACTTTAGAAAGTTTGTATCAACTTGTTTTCTGTCTGCAGCATATAAGAATGCTCATGTAAATCCAAAAGGAAATTAGGAAAATAATTCCATTTGCAGCAGCATGCAAAAGAATAGAATATGTAGCAATAAATTTAACCAAGGAGGTGAAATACTTGTACACTGAGAAATGCAAAATACTTCTGAAAGAAATGAAAGACTATCCAAATAAATTGACAGACATTCTGTGTTCCTGGATTGGATGACATAATATTATCCTAACATTAACAGATTCAGTGTAAATCCTATCAGAATTCCAATGGCCATTTTTTTTTCCAGGAATAGAAAAGGCAAACCTCATTCTCATATAGAATTGTAAGTGTCCCCTGCCAAGCCAAATAGTCTTGAAAAAGAACAAATTTGGAGGATGTAGATTTCTTGATTTTGAAACTTACCATAAAGATAAATGAAGAAAAACAGTGTGGCACTGGCATAATGATAGACATATAGATCAGTGGACTAGAACTGAGAGTTTGGAAATAAACCCATATTTCTATGGCCAATTGATTTTTGACAGGCATGCCAAGTCCATTAATGGGAAGGAAATCTTCATCTTTAACAAATGATTCTGGGACAATGGATACCCATGTGCAAAAGAATGAAGTTGGATCACAAACTCATATCATAGAAAAAAAATAACTCAAAAGTGTTCAACAACTAAATATAGAAATAAAACCTGTGAAACTCTTAGAAGAAAACATAGGGGTAAATCTTCATGATCTTGAATTTAACAATGAACTCTTTGATATGAGACCAAAAACACAACCAACAAAAGAAAAAATAGTTAAATTGGATTCTGTCAAAATTAAAAACTTTTGCTGGAAGGACATTATCAAGAAAGTGAAAAGAAAATCTGATATGAACACTGGCTGTTATATTCTACTAATGAACCATTGAACATTTTATCAAAAACTAATGATGTATTATACCTTGGCTAATTGAATTTTATTTATTTATTTATTTTTGCTAATTGAATTTAAATAAAATCTGCAGAAAGTGAGAAAATATTTGCAATTCATATATCAGATAGGGGTCTAGTATCCAGAGTATATAAAGAGTTCCCAAAATCAACAACAAATAAACAACCTGATTAAAAAATAGGCAAACACTTGAAGATGTTTCTCCAAAGAAGATGTACAAATGACCAATAAGCACATGAAAGATGTTCAACATCTTAAGTCATTAGGGAAATGCAAGTCAAAACTACCATGAGACACCATACCCACTAGGATAGCTATAATATTTTTTTAAAAAAGGAATAAAAAAGTGTTGGTGAGGATGTGCTCAGATTGGAACCTTTGTATATTGCTGGTGGGAGAGTGAAAAAGTTGTCACTGTGGAAAACACTTTGGTGGCTCCTCAGAGAATCACTGGCTGACTCTGCAGCTCTAGCCCCAGGTACATACCTGAGAAATTGAAAACAGATGTTCAAACAAACTCGCACATGTGTGTTTATAGCAGCACTATTCATAATAACTGAAAGGTGGAAGCAGCCTAAAAATATCCATTAATAAGTGAAGGGATGAACAGATGATGGTAGATCCATACGATGGAATACTGTTCAGCCATAAAAAGGAATGAAGTACAGATCCACGTTACAGTGTGGGCAATCCTCCAGAACCCGATGCTGAGTGAGAAAAGCCAGACACAAAAGGTCTTGTAGCCAATGATTCCATTTATATGAAGTATCTAAAATAGATGTGTCCAGAGAGAGCACGGATTGGTGGTGGCCAGAGGCCAGGGGGAAGGGACGGTGGGGGAGAAGCCGTTTGAAGACTAAGGGGTTTTACTTCAGAGTGATGGAAATGGTTTGGAACTAGACAGAGGTGATGGTTACATGATATCATGAATATACTAAATTCTACTGAATTGCTCAAGTTGATGGTTGATTTTATGTTACGGGAATTTTGCCTCAGTAAGTTATTTTTTTTTAAAAAGCAACTGAACAAAATGCAGTGTGTGACTTATAATCAGCCATAAAAGGAGCCTCATAGACTGGAACTGATGTTCACCTTGAGCTCCTGACTTCCAGAACAGTAATCACATGACCCAGGAGAGGATCAGGAAAATGGGCAGTACACCAGGGGTTCCCTGGCCTCAGAAAACCAGGTCCTATAATGGCAGTGACTTGAGCCTGCTATTTTCTGCCCATAAAGTCACAATACATTTGATTTTGAGGGAAAAAAAGAATGTTCATGTGTCCTGTGTCTTTGCCTATGCCCTGGGCAGGGCTAATCTTTTAAAAGAGATAAAAAGGAGGTAGGAGGTGGGGATCCTATGGCTACGCAGGCAGCGGTATTTTGGGCAAAGGAAGGAGCATGTGCAGGGCCCTGAGGCAGGGGCCTGTTTGGCCTGTTTGAGGCACTGAAGGAAGGCCAGGCTGGCTGGGGCAGAGCTCAAGAGAAGGTGTGGCAGAAGGTCACAGTGGCCTGACTGTATAGAGCTTCATGGCCACTGTGAAGACCAGCCTTTACCTAGTGAGAAGGGAAGCCAGCCAAGAGTTTGAGCTAAAGAATGACTTGATCTGACTTCAAGATCTCACTTGGGGGGGGTGCCTGGGTGGCTCAGTGGGTTAAGCCTCTGCCTTCGGCTCAGGTCATGATCCCAGGGTCCTGGGATCAAGCCCCACATCAGGTTCTCTGCTCCACAGGGAGACTGCTTCCCTTCCTCTCTCTCTGCCTACTTGTGATCTCTGTCTGTCAAATAAATAAATAAAATCTTAGGAAAAAAAAAAAGATCTCACTTGGGTTTTCACATGTGCACCACAATGGAGCATAGAATGTAGATGATTATACAAGTGAATCATGAGTCATGAGTATGGTAAGAACCAGGAGGGAGAGTCCAGGGTGTTTCAGGAGTGTAAAACAGGGGACCTTGACTTGCTCTGGCATTACAGGAGAGCTCAGGGAGGGCTCAGGTAGCATTTGGGCCTTAGGGCAAATGGGAGCCACTGCAAGGGTTGGAGCAGGGGCGTGGCGATTTTGGCCATGCCTGTAAGTAGACATGATGGTGATCACACTTCCTGCCAGGGGTTGCTTTGAGAGACTTTCTCAAGTGGGGAGCTTGAAGCGGACTGTGGGCCTAGAGAAGCCTCACTGTGCTTGTCCAGCCTCATGGGAGGAGGAGAGGGTGGGAGGCAGCCTGGCAAGCCTCAGGGCACTGCAGGACCTGCTCACTTCATCGTCACTTGTGAGATATGTCAGGCATTCAAGGCCCCTCATGGTTCTAACTGAAATTCTCTCTGTCACTGATATGTCAGGAGAGAGATGCCTCTGTCCCTCCAGGAAGCCCTGGGTAGAAGCTTGCCAGCCCAGGTGGCCATGCACTCCACGGGATCCTGTGTCTTCTGGCCAGGCCTGTGCATCCAAGAGAGTCCGTGATCTTATAGCTGGGAACACATGTCTGGTGACTGTCCCCCAAACACCTCTGTGTTTATTAGTCAGGGTCAGTGGGAAGCAGATGGCACATTCCACAATTAGTTTAATTCAAGGAGGAATTAAAAGGGCTATTTATTGGGCCACCTGGGTGGCTCATATGGTTAAGCCTCTGACTCTTGATGTCAGCTCAGGTCTTGATCTGAGGTCATGAGTTCAAGCCCCATGTTAGGCTCCATGCTGGGCACGGAGCCTACTTAAAAAAAAAAAAAAGACTATTAAGATGTGGGCAAGGTGTAAGGAAAATCATACAGGGTAGTGCCTTACTGGGGTTAGTCCCCACCTCAGATCCAAAAGGAAGGAGCAGGAAGAAGCACCAGGTAATGGAGCCTGGGTGGAGAGAGTTGGGGAGAAAAAGCTGGGGCACAGGAGGTGGGTCCCTCAGCTGAGACCCAGACAGAACCAGGCAACCTTGCAGAGAGGGAGCTGGCTGGAATGGATAAAGAAGATATGGTCCATACATACAATGCAATATTATGCCTCCATCAGAAAGAATGAATACCCAACTTTTGTATCAACATGGACTGGACTGGAGGAGATTATGTTGAGTGAAATAAGTCAAGCAGAGAGAGTCAATTATCATATGGTTTCACTGATTTGTGGAGCATAAGGAGTTAACACACCTCTGTGTTACATGGGGAGAAGGAGAGGAGAAGGGAGTTGGGGGAAATTGGAGGGGGAGATGAACCATGAGAGACTGTGGACTCTGAGAAACAATCTGAGGGTTTTGGAGGAGGTAGGAGGTTGGGTGAGCCTGGTGGTGGGTATTAAGGAAGGCACGTATTGCATGGAGCACTGAGTGTGGTGCATAAACAATGAACTCTGGAACACTGAAAAGAAATAAAAAAAAATAATAAAAAAGGTAGTCCAGTGAGCTCTACCAAGTGAGCAAGCAAAACAGGCAGTTCCTGGGGCATCTCTGCCCAGTGACTATGGTTTGCATGGCTATAGTTCATGAACTGTTCTGCTCTCTGTCCCATGGACATTATCTCACGACTTCTTTGGGGATGGAGTAGGTAGACAATATTATTTATTCACCTTTCTTCCTCTTGTACCGCCTAGGATGGTTTAAAACTATGCCTGCAAATTCTTTGCTACTTCTCCCATTGAGTGTTGGGGGTCTATGTCCCCTGCCCTTGAATCTGGGCTGTTCTTAGTGACTCACTTGTAACCAGTAGAATGCCATGGAAATGATGCTCTTTTGGAGACTAGGTCACAAGAGGCCATGCAGCTTCCACTGGATCTCTTGGGGACATGCACCCCATAAGCGAGGCCCTGTGGAAGAAGTCCAGTTACCCCGAGACAGCTGTGCTGGGGAAGCCACATCCGGGGACTTTGGGCCACAGCCTGGCTGACTCGCCGCAGTGACAGCCCTGTGAGGGAGCTGTCCAGCTCGTCCTGCCTAGCTGAGCCTTTGGATGACTGCAGCCCCAGCTTCCACCTGATTACAATCCCAGGAGAGAACCCAGTGGAGCCCTCCCCCAAATCCTGACCGATACAGTCCCTAGTGAAAGGAAGTGGTGGTTTGGGCTGCTAAGTTGTGGAGTGCGTTTTTATATTCCAGTAGGAACTGGAGTACCACCTCTTTCACGCCTTCCCTGTGGGTAGAATATTCTTCCGCCCCCTCATGGACTATAGACCTGGCTGTGTGATTAATGTTAGCTCTTGGGAGGGGAGTGGGTGCCATGAACTTCCATGTCGGGCTAAAAGACTTAAATGTGCTCGGTGATTTGTTCAGGCCTCTTGCACTCCTGTGACTGGCTGTGGGAAAATCGTGCTCCTGGTACCTGCTTCCCTTTATCCTCAAAGAGACTGGAACTCAACCTCTGGCCTAAAACAGCACTGCCCCACTGACCTGCGGGCCTGTGAGTGAGAAAGAAATGCTTGTTGTGGCAAACCACTGAGATCTGGGGGCTTTTGTTAGTTTGCATCGTCTCAGCAACAGCTGACGAAGATAGGTGGGTCAGCCCGTTATTCCCATTTTCCAGATGGCGAAGCTGAAGCAGAGGAAAGCTCAGGTCATAGCTAGAAAGGGAAAGAGTCTGTCTAGAAACTCATTTTTAACCATCGTCTCCAGAAAGCCACAAGCACTAGTACATCACCCACGGGCCCACATGCGTTTCCCGCATCCCTGCTCAGCCCCTGGCCTGGACAGATGTAGTAACTTCAGTTGCTGGAGGAGCTGAGGACACGAAGAAATAAATAGCCCGTGAAAGCTTGTTCTCCAGTGTCCAGAGCCTCCACCTTGAAACCTCAGCTGTATCATCCATTATCCTTCACAGAGCCCAGGAGAGACAGCTAGGTGTTTCGAAATGTATAAAGCCTTGCCACAGCCTAAATGCATAAGGAAAGCAGGCAACACTCTGCTTTATTCCTCCCGCTTGTGTCTCCAAGGTGGGGGTGTCTTTGAAAGCATTATGAATTTAGATACATTTTTATGCATTCAGAGTTGGAGTGAAATCTAAGCGTTCATCGCTATGCTTGGCTGTATGCTTGTGCGTGTGTGTGCCTGTGGGTGTGTGTGTGTGTGTGTGTTACACCACAAAAGAACATAGTTGGGCTATCAAAGCTGGGCTTTGGAGTCTGACAGCTCTCAATTAAACCTGATCCTCCCCATTGTGTGACCTTGAATAAGTTTTGCAACCCTTCGGAGTCTTAGTTTCTTCTGCCTATAAATGAGGGACAGTAATAGTAAAGGATGGGGTTGGCCTCCCAAGAAGTCAAAGATATAAAATACCTACCATCCTGTAGGGGGTTCAGTGAACACTTACATCCTTTCCCCTTCTTGTCTCTTATCAATAGTTACTACAAAGTATCGTTCACCCAACTTGAGGACTTTCTGTGAACTCTATGAGCATTTGGGGAGCTGCCCCTACTCTGGGGATAAAGCAAAAGGAACTCCTTTGTTGCCTGGGACCTGAGTCCTGCAGCTCTGCCTCTGTAAGTCAGCAGTCCTCTGCCTCAGCGCCAAAAGGTAATGTGGTCCATGGACCAAGGGCCATAAACTAGGAGACATTTGGGCCTGGGCTGAAACCTTGCCTTTCTTAACTGTGTGACTTGGGTAATTACTTAAAGATTCTATGCCTTGTTTATTTTCCTTTCTATGAAATGGGCATAAGATCCGTATCCGGTTTGCCGGTATATTACCAGCAATCAGTATTGTGTCTGGCGCCTGGTTAAGTGTCATGAAGAGAGAATGGAGCAACACACGAATAATTGCCCCCCACATAGTATGCACTCAGTTGACCCTGGCTCCCTTGGTAGTACTGTTGGCATAATGGTAGGACTTTTTAAGGCAGGGGACTCAATACATTTTAACTGAATCTGAGTGTATGGTTGACCTTTGTATGGTTGACCTTTGAACAACACAGATTTGAACTGAATTGGATTGATTTATATGTGGATTTTTTTTTTCAATAAATACAGTACTAAATGTATTTTTCTTTTCCTCCTGATTTTACCATTTTCTTTTCTCTAGCTTTATGGTGAGAATACAGTAGGTAATACATTTAACATACAAAATATGTGCTGACTGTTATTGGTAAGGCTTCTGATCAACAGTGGGTATGAGGAGTTAAGTTTTGGGGGAGTCAAAAGTTATATGCAAATAGTTACTGTATGGGGGGTGTCAATGCCCATAACCCTTACCTTATTTAAAGGTCAACTTTAACAGCACATTCTTGGATCCTTTTTAGAACTCTTTGATTACATTTTGAAGAAGCTTAGGATCTAGAGTCTGTAACTCAGCATTTGCAGAGCCTGTCTCTGCCTTAAAAGACACGACTAGCTCTTCTTAGCACTTCCCATCCGCATGCGGAGCATGTTTCTAACCCGAGGGCATTTGCATATGCTGTTCCTATTGCTGTGAGCACAAAAGTCATCTTCATCATCATCATTGTCATTGTCCTCCTCCTCAGTGTCATTACCACCACCATCATTCTCATAATGACCATCATCAATATCATGATCCATCAGGATCTTCCCCATAATCACCACCTTCTCCATTATCATCATCACAGCAGCATCACTGCAATCAGCATCACTCCGACCACAGCAACTATTACTGGTCCTCCTACCATTTACGGAACCCTTACTCTGTATCATACTCTTTATTATCTTATTAAATTGTTTATAACAAATCTTTAAGGTAATTACAGTTACTGTCTCATTTTACATACGAGGCAACCAAGACATGCAAGTGTGAAATAATTTGCTCTTTTGGGGGGGGGACAGGATTCAAATCCAGAGGAGAGCACCCCTAGGCTAACCAACTTTTTTAAACTAATAGATGAACTGCTCCTTCTCACCACTCACTTATTAACCCACTGTTCTCAGCTCACGTGTCCCATCCTTAGAAGTCATTCTTGACTGCCTTCATTACTACGGTAAACACACAGAGCTCCCTTGAAGCCTTCTTTCTAGTGTTTATCAGGATTTGTAGTTTTCCATTTATTTGTGTAATTATTTGGTTAATTGCTGTCTCCTCCCATTTCCACGAGGGCAGGGACAATGGGGACAGGGGCTCTTTTGTGTGCTGTCTCATGCCTTGTGCCCAGAGTGGAGACTGGCTTAGACTAAGTGGTCCATAGTATTGTTGAATGAATGAATGAGTGAATAAATGAATTAATCCTGCCTCTGTCCTCAGCCCAGCTATTGTTCTGCCCCTTGGTTCTCTGATGTTCATAGGTTTCCTTTTCTAATCCATCTTCTGCTGGGTTCCTTGGGTTCTGGCTGAAGCAAGGGCCAGCCTTCTTGGGTCCCCACTAGCCAGTGAACTCTCTGGAACTGGTTTAGAAACAGGAAGCCATTGAGAGTGGAAAGTCTGGGGTGAGGAGGACCAGGAGGCAGGCTGTTGTAATAAGAAAGGCCTGGCAAAGAGGCCATGGGTGAATGACCTTTGGTGGCAGTGGGCACCAGAATCAAGGACAAAGCTAAGGGGTGTTCTGAGGCAAAAATACCTGGGTCTGGAGTCTGGATGTGGGGAGCAGATGGCTATGAGGAGTCATCAGGTGCTCTAAGATTCCAGCTTTGGAGGAAGAATCAGGCACAGTGACATCTACAGTCTTGATGGTTGATGGGTACCTGTTTTGTCTCCCTACATATAATGGGCTCCTTTATACATCTTATTTTTGCATATGCTCTTCCTTCTGCCTAGAGTGCGCTATCTCCCCTTCTCCACCTGGAAGACCCCTACTCACTTTTCAAGACTCAGATCAAAGTAGAAGTTGTTGCTGGCTGTGCTACTGCATTTTGGTTGGATCTTTCCCAAACCACGTACCAGACTGGGTTGTCCTCACATGTTTCTGTGTCCATATGTCCTGTTAGCTCTGAGCTCTTTAGCAGCAAATTTTGTGATGTCCTTCTCCTTACCCTTCAGCCCAGACCTCGCCTCCCCTTTCCTCCTCTCCCTCCCCTCCCCCTCCTCTCTTTCTTTTCCTCCCATGACGCCTATCCAAGTCCTGTAAGGCTACATGTGTTCTATTAATGACCAGAACCACAGCAATGAGAGGTGGGACAGGGGAGCAGGGGAGGTGGCTGATGGCAGTTATAGCTGAGGTCAGGCCTGCAGGAAGGGGACTGTGGGGTCCATAAGAAGGCAAACTTCCTTTCCTGCCTGTGGCGAGGAATCTTCTGCCTGGATTTTTTGACATGAACCATTTGATTTCCTGACACACTGGAGTTCGCCATGTCTGAGGCTGGGTTCGGGTCATCACTTGTCTCTGATGGAGCAAGCAGACCAGAAAGTGGGCTTAACAATAAAAGCACCCCTACCTGTGGGTTTCTTTTTCTTAACTCTATTATCTGTAGCCAGGATGAGATCAACAGTGGGTGGTATGTGGCTGACCCCCACACCCCACACTCAGTCCTCTGCCATGAACGTTTTCTCAGTCCATGGGGAGGTTGGTGCCAAACCCATGCACCTGATCACATGATCGCTCTGGTGCTGCCACTCAGGTGGTCTCTTGACTTTGAGCTAGGTGATGGAAATGGGGGGCCTGCATGTAGTCTGCAAAATTCTGCCAGATACCCTAATTTCAGCCCCGAGCTCTTTGATCATCTTGCCTCTTGGGACTCAGTGCTGGGACCCTGGGGACCGGACCACTGGCCACCTAGCAACTTTCTTTCCTTCTGGTTCTTGTTTGCTCTTGGATAAGTCACGTGACCTCTGTGTGCCTCATTTTGCTCATCTGTCCGGTAGGGCTGGTGGTAATGCCTGTCTCCCAGGATGGTGGTTGAGTAGGAAATGATAACGTGTATCAGCTGGCTAGAGCAGGTGCTTGTCGCCCAAGTGTCGCATAAGTGTTAGCACCTGCTGCCACCATTCTGCCATTCTTATTGCTGTGGCATGGTCACTTTTCTACATGGGGTCCCGACATTGTTCATCCAGTAAACTGGATCTTGGCAAGCCTGGCACCTGCTCCTTGTTCAGGGGTCAGCCCCATGACACATTCTCAGAGAGGTCTTCTCCGACCTCCCCAAACCCCAAAGTAGTAAACGCACTCTACCACTCTCAAAACTGTCTATTCATTATGACCTGTCTTTGTCTTCATACCCCCCGCTGTACCTCTCTTTATTTGTGTGCTTATCTGTTGCCTCTCAGCATCCTGGAATGAAAGCATCCGTGCTTCTTTACCGTGGTCTCCCAACTGCCCAGCTCCGCACTGTTCATCTAGAAGGGTCTCGATAATAATAACATCATCATTCCTAGTTGGAGGTCTTCATCTGACATCTTCTGTCTTGCCTGAACCTCAGCTTGGCTCCAGCTAAATCCTACAGGAGGGACAAATCGAAACTGGGTGAAATTGTTTTCAAGTTCACTGCACTGCTTCCCTTCCACCCCTTGGTGGAGCCCTTGTCGCATCCCTCCAGTGCGTGCACCCGGTGCTTTTACTCTCAGGACCAGAAGGCAAATACATCATACTAAAGTGTGAATGATTGATAGAGACAAAATACCACCTTCTCTTAAGAGCTCAAAGCCTGACATAATTCTGCTTTCCCTCCTTCCAGGGAAAGGTGTGAGGCTGGTGCAGGGCTAAAAGAGTGAAGGTGCTGATTCCAGTTCCTCTAATGAGCTATGTGATTCTGAATAAGCCACTTGACTCCTCTGAGCCCTGGTGTCCTTATTCTTAAAATGCGCTGGCTCCCAGATGTGGTTGTGGGTGTCACATGCGATCCCTGTGTCTGAAAATACCTTGCCTCTTATAAAATTCTTCCTGAGTAAGCTGTTATCATTGTTTATCATAAAGAAAACAAGAGGACTGATCGAAGTGAGTGACAAGTTGGATAGAAACCAGCCGTGTGCCTCCGGGGACTCCTTGGCTCCCTGTCTCTTTACTTACCACTCAGAGGAACGTGCTCCCTCAGATGTGACCACAGAGCATCTGCTTCTGGCTCCTCCTGGTCTGCCCTCTGCACTCACTCCCAGCAGAGCTCTGACAAGGAGCCCCAGGTCCCACAAAGTTAGGGAGCAAGGGATGTTGAGATGAGCCCTGCAGAGTAGTAAAGTCAGGTCTCTCTTTAGTCCTGAGGGCCTCTTTCTAGGCACTGGAACCCAGCCTGCTTTTCTCTTGGCCACACAACTCCTCCCTGGGTCCCCAAGAAACATAAATTCCTTTTCTAGTTCTCCCCCTTGCTGTCCTGGTCTGAGCTCCTGCACTCCCCTCACCCCCAACCTAAAGCTCTTCTGTTTTGTGAGCCTCTGCTGAGATTGTGGGGAAAGGCACAGGACAGACCAGGGACATGTGCACTCGGGCCCCACCTTCTGCTGAAGGTGGGATGGTTTACGCTTGGGAGGGGGTGTGCTGGAGCCGGATGCCTGCGTCTCCATCCTGGCTCTGGTGTTTACCAGCTCTGTGACCTTGAACAAGTTCCTTCCCCATCTTGTGCCTCAGTTTATTCATCTGCAAAGTGAAGACAATCTCTGAAGCTACCTCACGGGATTTTTATGAGGATTAAAATGGATTTACTCACGTAAAGCGTCTAGAATGGTACCTAGCCGAGAGTGAGTGCGGACTATTGAATGTTGGCTTTTTTTTTTTTTTTTAAATTTGCTTAGTTAATATACAGGGCAATCTTGGTTTCTGGAGTAGAATTCAGTGATTTGAACATTGGCTTTTATTTTCCATTTTATTTTATTTTTTAATTAACATATAGTGTATTATTGCATTATTTGTTTCAAGGGTCCCGGTCTGTGAATCATCTGTGTTACACAATTCACAGCACTCACCATAGCACATACCCTCCCCCAAATCCACCACCCAATCACCCTATCCCTCCCCACCTTGAATATTGCCTTTTAAAAAAATTTTTAGTACAGAGTCCACTGCTTCCTTATTGGTGATCTCTAGTCAAAGGTGAGCTCAGAACTGAGGTGGGTGCTCTAGGTAATGTCCCTGTTGAGGAGCACCTCAGAGCTGGGTGCCTGCGAATCTTTGGTCCTAATTCTTTGCTCCTTCTTCTAACCATGCCCTTTGCCAGGTAACGTGTCGGTTACTCTGCTAAAGGCAGATGCCGGACCCTGCCCTTTGATTTGGGGCTCAGACTGGGCACTTGTTTTGGCCCAGGGGTGTGTGGGCCGAAGCTGACCACTTCCCACTTGCCACTTCCAGGCCTAGGTTGTAAGGTGGCTCAGGTGTTTTGCTTGCCCTCTTGTGCCTCTGCTGTCATCATGAGAACACAGCTGGCGAGCCAGCTGGTCAAAAGCAGATGAGAGACACTGGAAACAGTGTAGAACAGACCCACACCTGACCTTCTGCCTGGAGATGCCCATCTGTGCCCGTCCTAGCTCAAGCCAGCCAGGCCGGGATTAACAGAACAGCACCCCCCCGCCCCCGCCCCAGCCAACTCACAGGTGCACAAAAAAATATAAGTGCTTTTTGTTTGTTACCAAGATTTGTGATTGTTTGTTAGACGACAGTAGCTGATTGGTACACTGGTGAGGGGTGGAGAATCACCATTGTCGACCAGTCTTGGCTCCCCAAACCCAAAGTTGGAAATGGCTGATGAGCTGGACTGGACCATGTCATATTGAAGTGGGCTGTCCCTGCTGTCCTTGTCCCCACCATGTCCAAATCTGACCCTTAGAGCTCCGGGCACTAGGGTCACATGTAGGAAAAAAGCCGGAAGAGACCAGGAAGTGGTCAGGCATGTTTTGGTGAAGCCAGCTTTGCCTAGCAGAGTGCCTTGTTGCTCCAGACACAGGAATAAAAGAGAGAGGGGGAGGAGAAGGGGCCAGCCAGGTCTGCTGGGACAGATGGCACCTGGATGGTTAGCTATTCCTGCTGCTTGGGTAAGAGAGAGAAAAGAGAAAACACAATACCCATTGGAAAGTGAGGGGACACCTCCACCAGGCAGCTCCCTGGAATGTAGTTCCTACATTGTGCGGCTCCCTTTCCCAGCAGGTGAGCTGAGCCAGGGAAGGGAAGGGGAAGGCTGCTGGGGTTTTGTATGTTTACTCCTCTTTCCTCTTCGTTTCTTCCCCATAACACACTGTATTCATCATTACTTGAAATTTGTGTGGTTATTAGTTTACTTACTTGTTTCTCTCTCCCATTCTGGAATGTGAGCCCCATCAAGGCAGTGATCTGATTTGTTTTTTCATGACTGTATCTATACCCTTTGCCTGAAACAGTAGCTGGCACAGCGTGGGTGACCAGTGCATGTTTGCTGAATGCACGCCTGCAGTGGCCTGTGTTGGAACTTGTGAGCCTGCTCACGGCTCCTTGCCCCATTCTTTCTCTTAGCACATCCTTACCCATGGTTGTAGGAACTGGAAGACATTAACCAGGAGGCCCATTCTTTGACTCAGAGATTGCTCTCGTCCTAAACATGCCTGGGGTCTGGAACCTGCTTTCTCTCTGCACCCCTAAGCCCTGTTTTGTTTGGTTCCGCACCTGGATCGATCACTGCATATTGGTAATCTGATTTGGACCTAGCTCCCTTCTGGCCCTGCTCCACTATTGGTCTTGCTGTCCAGAGAGCTAACCCAGAGCACGCCCCCTCTGTTCCTAGCCAGCTCCAGGAGATGGCCCCACAGGTAAAGTGTCCCCTGCCTGCCTTGCTTGTCTGGTGGGAACACTGGCTGTCTGCTTCCTTGGACACACCAACTGCAGAGAGATGTCAGCCTGCATGATAACAATTCTTGCAGTCTAGCCTCTTAAAAGTCTTTGCCAACTTATTTGTATGGTTTTTAGCTCATTCTGGTCCCATTTGCTCCTGTAGTGATTCATGCAAATGCAGCTACTTCTATGCAAATAGACTCTGCTAATACCATTTGCAAAGATGTCTCGGTGACATGCCCAGGGACACTGTCTCTCTGTGCTCCTAGAAGGACTGCTTGGCTCCAGGGTGCAGAACAAAACCAAAAAATTTCTAGGTGGATTGTCGGCTGAACTCCGTAGCTGCTGCTGTGTTCAGCTGACATCCCTCACCTAAGGGAGCTGCTAAGGGAGGCTGGGATCATCCTTTGCTATTTGACTCCTCCAAGTTCACATACTTTCCAGTTACACTGTGTAATGACTGCCTTGAAGTTACTATTCTCAGCATCTGGTTTCCTTTTGATTTATGGTCGGAGACCCTGAGTCCTTCTTCAGAGGCACCATATACTTGCCCGTTACCTACTTGTATTTGGCCAGAGTTGCTGGCACATTCTCACATGGGCATTTAATTGCAACCAGTTCTCCTAGCTAGTGAGCCCTGAAGCTCAGTAAATATTTGCAAGGGAGAATAATAATAATGGTAATGACTAATAATTTTTGATCTCTGCCAGGCACTATGTGAACCACTTGCTACATTCATTTCTGATAGCACTCCATTAAGGGAGGCACTATTCTTGTACCCATTTTGCTGATGAGGAAACTGAGGTGGGGAGAGGCTCAGTCACTTGTTCTGGATCACTCAACTGGTGGGAGGTGGAGCCAGGATTTGAATCTAGGTCAAAACCTCCGCTTATAACCACTGCGTCCTCTGAAGGCAGCAAGGACAGGAGGAGGAACAGGTGTCGGGCACTGGTCAGGGAAAGTGAATCTTGAGGACAGTTGAACCTGCAACCACAGAGTAAGCCCTGAGCTCTTGGAAGCGGATCTTGGCAATCAGATCTTATCAAAGGGGCTGTCCATGACTGCTTGGGTTCTGAAGCCCGGACCTCACACCTGCTCCATCCATCTGACTCTGGATCTCTTCTGTGGCTTTTGCCTCTCCATGGGACTGAGAAGCTGGATTTCTTCTGTTGGTTCCTCTAGATCCCCTCTTCACCCTTCCCTCCCTTCCTCTGGGGGGCTGACCTGTATGGAGTGCATCATCAGGCTTCCAAAATGGGTTCAGTTGGCCAGCACTAGCAGGAGAGCCAAGGGCCAGAGGACAGTGAGGCTGGGATCTCTATTTCCCTGCCTACTTCTGGTTTCTCACCAGGCTCAGCTGGGTGGGCCCCACCACAAGCACTCTCTCTCCCGGTTCTGGTGGACTCCTCCCTCCTCTTGCTCATTCATGTCTAGGGTGGGTGAGAGCAGTGTGTTCCTGTCCCTGGGGTTCTGTACTCTTCTTTGTGGTTTCCCAGCATCCTGTCTCTTTACTAAAGTGTCCTTAAATGATCTACGTGGAGCATGCCATCTCAGTCCTATCAGGACTCTTACTGATGTCCCTGGGCTTCAGTTTGAGCCATTTCTGATCTTCAGCTAACCCAGCTGTGGCCAGAACCCCATGGCTCGACTCCTAACTTGACCATTCACTCTGGTGCGCCTTCCTAGTTCTTGGAAATGCATTGTAGTGTGGAAATAGCACTGGTTTTCAGGTCGGTGTTGGGTTCGAAGCCTTGTTCTGACACACATTGTATGACTTCAGGGAAGTCACTTAACTTACCCATGCTGTGAAATGGGGTAGAATGTTACTTCACAGGTTGATCATGAAAATTGAATGACACCATGTAGATGAAGCCTTTACCTTAGTGTCTGGCGCATAGACCTTGGTTTCCCTGATTTTGCCCATTCTTGAGCTCTCTCTGCACTGCCCATCCATTGTGTGGGGCTCAGCCTCTTGTCCTGTTGGACAGCTGACTGTGGTTCTGCCCCCAGGCCTGGCAGGTAGAGCTACAGAGAGGAAGGGAGCGACTCCCGACTCCACACAGAGGGGAGGTGTGGTGGGGAACTCCGAGGAGGCGAAACAGACCCTTCCAGGATTTGAAACAATGACACATGGAGAAGTATGATTAATTGCAGAAAGGAAGCAAGGGGAGGGTGAATCAATGCCGATCTTCATAGAGTTCCATTTATTAGCCAGAAATGCTAAAAGCTAATACTTCTGATATTCCCAGCTAGAGAAAGTCCCAGTGCATTGTCCTGCTCCAATGGCCAGAGGTCTATGGCTCCCACTCAGACAGATAAAGGAAGCTCCCCCTTTTCTCCCTCCCAGCTTTTCCCCATGCTCCAGCAGATGTTGTCAACATGGTGGAAAGAGATCTGTCTACCTGGAGTTCAGAGAGTCTGGATTGACATTTAGCTGCGTGACCACCTCAAACATCGTTTCCCTCATTCTCGGAAAGGGGGTAATTATAACCGCTCCTCCGTGTCTTTGGGCTGGTGGTTGAATCAGGAGCAGGTGGTTAAGTGTGGAAGAGATAAGTTCAATACTGAGCCCGACAAGGGTTCCGCCCTGGGCCTGTGCTGATTTCCACCTTTCCTCTCCCCTCCCCGCAGCAGAGCACATGCCCCTTTTCGTTCCAGGGGAAACCTGAACATTTACTATCTTGTGTTTCTCAAAACACATGAAAAACCTCTTGATTTTTATTATCCTTCTTCAGCTTTCGGATGAAGTGCCTCTATCCCATCTCCTCTCTCCTCGGGTCTGTGTTTTGGGTCGAATTGTCACTTTCAAGGATGTACCCCGGTCCCCTGCAGCCTTGGGTCCCCTCAGCCTGGGCGCCGAGCGTGCTGTTTCTGAGTGCCGTCAGGCCCTCCGTTTTCTTTTACGCATTGTCTTGTGTGGTTTTACCTTCTGTATGAACCTTGTCCTTCACAAGGACTTTGACTTGGACCTGGGACTTCACACGTGATCTGAGGACACATCGGATATCGGGAGCACCAGCTAGAGATAACGAAAGCAAAGACCGTGGGGGAGGGCCGAGCTTCATTTTGACCTCTAACTTCTATTATTTAAGCTTATTTTCCTTACTTTGGAATATGGAAAGAGAGTGGCCCTTTAGGCAGCCGAGCGTTTCTAGTTCCCCCTGGAGAGGCACATGATGACTTCATGGGTATGTGGTCTGATGTAGTCCTTTTTTTTGTAAGCAGGGGTGAGCCAGAATTGGGCGTGACTCCGAAAGAGCTCTTCTGGTCGGCGATCTGTCCTGCTCTGTCAACTTCCTGTTTTCATTATATTCAAATTAAGCTTTTAAGGCTCAAAAATATAATTAGGTTCCATTTCAGTCACAATGGTTCAGACTGCTGATGTGATTCTTGGGATTCTTGGCTGTCGGAGGGCTCAGTCTTGCCCGTCCCTGGCTGCCTCTTCCAGCGCCTGTGCAGGTCTGAACAAACACAGATGCCAGGACCCCACTCTTTAGAGCTTTGGTCCATTCGGTCTACGATGGGCCTAGGAATCTGGATGTTTATAAAGTGCCAAAGGAGATTCGGCTGTGCAGCCAAGGTTGAGTTGGACAACGGAGGGGTGAGGTGGGTGAGTTGTTACCACCCTATAGTTTTATGGCTGGTTCCCAAGGATATAATTT
The DNA here is from genome assembly GCF_002288905.1 of Enhydra lutris kenyoni. Lineage (NCBI taxonomy): Eukaryota > Metazoa > Chordata > Mammalia > Carnivora > Mustelidae > Enhydra > Enhydra lutris. The sequence goes on along the minus strand of NW_019154090.1, from coordinate 17,755,220 downwards.
TCATTTAACAAGACAATAAGACAAGTTCCACTCAGGGTAGCATTTAGCGAGAGCTCCATGTTGGGTGCCTAGACTATAGAGAACAAGAGACAACAGGTCCAGGCATATGTTTCGTGTCTCAAAGCGGTGTGGTCTTGGGCAGTTCACTTTACTTCTCTGGGCCTTGCCTTCCCAGTCTATAAAGTGGGAGGGTTGAACAAAATACTTTCTAGGGGTCTTCTAGTGTTGCTGTTCATTAATGTGGAGGCTCTATTAGAAAGGCATTTCATCATTTTTGTTTTTGTTTTTGTTTTTGAATCATTTTTTTAAATTTATTTTCAGCATAACAGTATTCATTGTTTTTGTACCACACCCAGTGCTCCATGCAATCCGTGCCCTCTCTAATACCCACCACCTGGTTCCCCCAACCTCCCACCCCTCCACCTCTTCAAACCCTTCAGATTGTTTTTCAGAGTCCATAGTCTCTCATTGTTCACCTCCCCTTCCAATTTCCCCCAACTCCTTTCTCCTAACTCCCCATGTCCTCCATGCTATTTGTTATGCTCCACAAATAAGTGAAACCATATGATAATTGACTCTCTCTGCTTGACTTATTTCACTCAGCATAATCTCTTCCAGTCCCGTCCATGTTGCTACAAAAGTTGGGTATTCATCCTTTCTGATGGAGGCATAGTACTCCATAGTGTATATGGACCACATCTTCCTTAGCCATTCGTCTGTTGAAGGGCCACGGTTGCCAAACTTTGGAAAGAACCAAGATGCCCTTCAAAGGCATTTCATTGTTTGATGGGGGAAGCCCCATCTTCTCCTGCCACCCCAGTGGGAAACACAGACAGCAGTAAGAGGAGGGAGAGGAGGTGTCTGGGGGAGATGGAGGAGTCTGGGCTGCAGAATTAGCTGTGGGGTTCCTCTGGGATTGACACAGGGCTCTGTGAAGTTGCCTTGCCTCCTGATGAGGTTCAAGTGTCCTTGTGGCCACTTCATTCTTATAGGATGAGAGCACTTGGAATTCATTCCACATATGGGTGGAATGGACAGCTGGTGTTAGGAAAAGAGGGTCCTCCCTCCTTAGATGAGATGACCAGGCACATAAATCAATACCCAGAGAACTAAATTGTGCTTTGTAAACATCAGTGCTGTGATAAATAGGAATTATTATGACCCCTCTTCTGAAATCCCCGCCCGGCTGTATTAACTCGTTCAAGTTTCAGCTGCAGTCCACCACTAATTGGCTGTGTGATCTCAGGCGAGCCAAGCTCCCTCTCTGAGACGTGGTTGTTTCCTTTGCAAAGTAAGGCAGTGGAACTGCATCTAAAGACTCGTCCTGCCTTCCTCTGATAAGTGTGATCCACACATTGAAATTAATGGTTGAACAGTCAGTAATCCGGGGCTCACCTTTCAAAAAGAGAAAGGCCAGCTGGAAAATGGCATAATTAGAAGAGGGAAAGAAAAGTCTCTCTCAAGAGACTGCTGTTCCACAAAAAGTCAGCCTGTCTGTGATCGTCTAAGCAGCACATTACCATGACAGGGGAACACGGTGGCGGTGCAGAAAGATGGGCGGCGAGTGGTAAGTGGGGGTGTTTGAAAGAGAAAAGTCTATTTTAGAAGACACTAATAAAGCCGGAGGAGGCAGCCCACACACACACTGAGCTGACAGCCTGCCACCAAGACTTCTGTCCCTGCTGCTGAGCCCGGGTCCCGGGGACCGTCCTTGGCCCCAGCATGTGAGCAGGAAGGCAGGGAAAAAGGGCCCATGTTCCTCAGAACAGAGGGATGCAGTGGCAGAGGCCTCAGGGGAAGGGGGCGGTGGAGGCCGGCGCCCCTCGTGCCAGCCCAGCCCGCTCTGGGCCTGGGGCTCAGGGGCATGTCTCTGGGCTTGGGCGGGAGCTACCCTGGTCCCCAGAAGCAGCAAGAGCTCAGCAGCTGAGAGCAGGGACCCTGGGGCTAGACGGCCTGGGTTTGAATGCCAGCTCTGTCCCTTCACAGCTGGGGGACCTTAAGCAAGTCACTTAATCTCTCTGTGTCCCGTTTTTCTTGTCTGTGAAATTGAATAATATTAGCTAATCATCGGGTTGCTGTGAGCACGGGAGTTAATATTTGTAAAGCCCTTGGAACAGAGCCTGGCTCCATGGTACCTACGAACATGTGTATCTGTGTGTATAGATACGGAGAGAGAGAGAGAGGTAATGTATGTCAGGAAGTTAGAATGGTGCCTGCAACATAGTATACACTCTTTTTTAAATATTATTTTTTTTTTTAGAGAGAGAGAGGGACGGAGAGCTTGTATGCACAAGATGGGGAAGGGGTAGAGGGAGAAGTAGGCTCCCTGCTGAGCAGGGGGCTGGTGTCAGACTCGATCCCAGGACCTGGGATCATAACCTGAGCTGAAGGTCGACGCTTACCTGACTGAGTCACCCAGGCGTCCCACAGTATACATTCAACTACTGCTTTGGTTGTTACTATTATTATGATACACACAGGCTCTGGCTCCCATCCATCTGTCTGTCTGTCCGTCTGTCCAGTCTTCTAGCAAACACTGCCAGAGAGTCAGTCTTGCCCCAGACATATATATAAATATGGGACATTATATATATAGACTATATATATATATATTCATACATACATACATATACACACGCATGCATGTGTATGAAGTGTGTGCATTGTAAATGCATATAATGTTTCTGGGCCATTTCTCCCCCCTGCACTTAATGTTGTAAGTGTATATATATAAATACAAATATATATAATGTGTTTATATATATAAATAAAATGTGGCCTCTCAGATGGGTCCCACCTGCTTCTTGGGTTGAGACCCGAGGTAATCACTACCTTTGGTTTTCAGTGAAATAAGACCCTCTGAAAACCAGCCTGTGCTAACCATCACCCCACCTCCCGCCCTAGGACCCCAACAACCTCTCTCTGGGCTCCTCTTGAGTCTTGGGCCAGACCTGTGGAGTCCCAGGCTCATCTCCCTGCTACCCAGTGAACGTTCTCTCCTGGGACATCTGCAGGTAACTTTACTGATTGTGTTCCCCCACACCTCATCCCTCCCCACCCCACCCCAGTGCAGGCCTTTCCTTGGTTTCTTGTCTCAGTGACCACCACCACCATCCTTCTAAGAATGCAAACCAGCAATCCTTCCTGTTCTCTCTCCTTTGCCCTGAATCTCCTTCTTTGACACGTCCTGTCCATCTTTACCTTCTTCCCGTCTCTGTCTCTAGCAGTCTGACACATCACCGAAGCCTGCTAATGTTCCCTGGAAGAATGAATGAATGAATGAATGAAAAAAGTGAGTGAAAACCGTGCCCGGGTATCATCATAATGGTGAAGGCTGAGCACTGAAGGACGTCAGATTCTGATGGAGCCACTGGTGGTTCCTCCATCTACAGAGCAAATGAAACTTCGTGGTACATTGCAGGCTTCTGGATAGAGCTTCTGCCCCCCCCTCCAAGCCAGTGCTGTTTCCTAACCTTACAAAGCTGTCTCCGAGCCAGGTCCTACGGTGCCGCGGCTGGCCTGGTGCCGTGCAGTTTCTGAGCCGTTTCTCCCCGCCTGTCTGGAAGATGTAGAAGGTGCCGCTTCACCGAGCCCCCTAATAACCAGACCTTATTTTCCCTGCCACCCCGGGGCCCTTGCTCACCATGAGCTTGCTCCTGTGAACTCTACACAACACAATGTAAAAAGAAAACGATAATTAGAAGGAACGGCTGAGCAGGGGATCTTGTGTGCAAAATACTTTCGTGAACCAAAGCGGTGAGGATTGCTGTCAGTACCACATGCACACGCATCCAGCTGTCCTCCTTTCAAAAGGAGGGGGTAAGGAGATGCACAGGGCCCTGCCTGCCTGCGGCTTGGGGTCAGCCTGGCCCCCTGGGGACTGACAGCTTTGACTCCATTCCCCTTCGCAGCTCAACAGTCAGGAACAAAGGCCCGGCTCAACGAGATGGGAGTTTAACATAATTGCTTCCGTATCAGGGCCTCCATTTGCACCCGGAACAAGTGCACAAGGAGAAAATTGGGACTTGCACACTAACAGTCCACGCAAGGACATCCCAGCTCCTGCTTACTTTCCCGTAGCGTACATTACCATTGAGAGCTGTGTTTGTGTGTGTGTGTTGCTTTGTCCCCAACTGGACTGGGAGGTCCATGGGTGTAAGGAGTTTGTCAGTCTGGTTTGCCTCTGCAGCGGTGTTGTGTTCAAAGTTCGGTATATGATAAGCCTTCTAGAACATTGCACAAGGGAAGGTTCTTTGCTCATTGCAGAATTCCCAGTATCCTGAACATTGCCTGGTACCTAGCTGGGCTTCTAGAATACAAGCTCTGAGAGTAGGGACTTTGTCTCTTTGTTGCTGTATCTTTAGAACTAACATTCTGGTAAGTACTCTAGAACAGGAATCAGGAACTTTTGGTAAAAGGACAGAGAGTAAACATTTTTGGCTTTGTGGGCTCTACGGTCTCAGTCACAATGGCTCAACTCTGCTGTTGTCATGTGAAAACACACCATTCATAAACTAAAACGTGTGTATGCCTCTGTTCCAATAAAACTTTATTTACAAGAGCAGGGCAGTGGGCCAGATTTGGAGTAGCTTGCTGACTCCTGCTCTGGAAGATAAGCTCTGTCAGAGCAGGGACTTAAAAAACAAAAAAATCTAGGTATCATTACCCAGCATCGAGAACTAGTGCCTAGTTATATCAAATCAATATATATATTGATATATATCAAATATATATCAAATCAATAAATGAATGAGGGACTGAAAGTGGCTTTGGTCAGCAGTCTCCTATGGATCAGGAAGGAAGCAGACACTGGAAGCCTCCTTTTCTCTTGTCTGGTTGGATCCACCTGGAGTATCATTCCCCAAGTTGAGAGTCTAGTGTACATGAAGAGGATGGGCCTGAGATGGAACAGGGACAAGTGACCTTGTCACACGTAAGATAATAGAATGGAATTGGAGAGATTGTGCCTGGAGAAGAGAAGAGTCAGGGAGGAGACATGGTTTATACATTGAAGGACTTTCATAAGGGAGAAAAATTAGGTATCTTTAAGAAACAAGGGGGCTATTTCTAGAACTTTCTGTAAGTTAGCTAATAGTAGTCAGAGTTGGCTAAGCTGAATGAGCCTGGTGAGAGTGTAAGCTCTCAATCTGCTGGGAGCAATCATGGAGACAAGGGGATGCTGGGGGATGGATTCAAATATTGGATGGGGTCAGGGAGCAGGATTAGATGATGTCGGATCCCTTCTGGTCTCAAGAGCCATTCTCACGTGGATGTGGGCCACATGGCTCCTCAGGTAGCAGATAGTAATTGCCCATCAGGTGGAACCAGACTCCCCAGCCTGGTACCGGAAGTCCCTCAGGATTGCCCCCAACTAACCCCCCCCTGCCTCAGTTCCCCTGTTCTCATCTGGATTCTATTCCACCTCCACCAAATGCTGATGTTCCCCAAACTGGCCACCTGTTTCACTTCTCCCCACCTGCACACACACACACAGTCCTCTTCACATAGGCTCCCCCACAAGGAGGACCTGAGGCAAAGTTTCAGGTGCAGGTAGTTTGAGGGCTGATCGCACAAAGCACTGGAGAGGGAGTGGCGAAGAGACTGGGAAGGGAAGGCTGCTGGTGGAAGGGGTGCCATCCAACCTGTGGCGGCTAGGGTTCAGCCCACTGGGGAGGGTCTAGAAGCTGGTGTAGTACATCCCTCTGAACTAACCCGCAGGAAGGGTGTGAGAACTGGGGTATTTATACACTGACCTCCATCAGCGGTTGGCTGAGGGCTACCTTGGTGGGGAGTTGGAGAGTATGGTGGAGAGGTTGAATGCCCAACACCTCTGGCCTGCCACTTTCATGGGCAAAGGTGAGCTTTGGTAGTGGGCAAAAGCCCCCAGGCAAAGAATTACAGGTGCTGGTGGGCAGAAGCCAAGCACGCAGGCAGTTTAGGGTTAGGGGCTGTGAGGAGGGCAACAAGCACAGTGGGCTAAAGCTTCCTTCTGCTTGGAACCCCCACCCCCTCTTCTCTGATGTTGACTTTACTTGATGGCCACACAGGCTGCTACCTAGGAATCTCTGGAGAACTCCTGACACAGAAAGATGTGAAGAATCAAGAATGGATTAGCTCAGGGTTAATGAGGTTTTGGTTGTACTAAAGGATTATTCACATGAGTGTAACCCTAGTTGCTGGGAAATGGATGGGGTTTGTTCATTTGGGCAACTCATGTTGTATGTGTGGTGATAGACACTGATGACATAAGATCGTGTGTGTTCAGTGTCCACACAGGCCTCCCTCTCTGGCCACTGAATTACTCACTCTTGGCCATTGCCACCATGAAATAAATCTACTTCCTTTGGGACCATCAACATGGACCCTTTGGAAGAGATGATTCACAACCGCCTTCACACTCTATGATTCTGGCTGCTGACCTCATGGGGCCAGATCATTAGGGCTGGTTGAGCACCCCTAGAGTCAGTCTTCCAGGTTCCTCCCCATGGGCTCCCAGCGTGTCTTGCAGCTGAGTGGTAGAATAGAGAGACTGGTTAGAAAGTGCTACACTTCCTGGGTATATCATTCATTCATTTACTCATGCTGTAAATATTGAGCATCTCCTATAAAACAGATGCAAAGAAAATGGGCACCAGCCCCATCTTCATGGAGTTCACAGCCTAGTGGGGAAGACGGCCTTTAATCAACCACACACGTATGTAATTACAAAATCTTTACTAAGTTGGTGTGGAAATCTACAGACTGCTTGGTTCTTAACATTTTTTGGAAGACTGCCTGAGCCTTTGCAAGTTCTTCTGTGCAGCTTCAGGGTAAAAAGCAATGTATTGTAGTGAGGAAAGGAGCCGAGTGAGTGTGCTGAACTTCTGGTGGTCTGGAAGCGATAGCTGGTGCATTATTAATAAGCCAACATTCTGTCCCTGCCTCCCAGTTATGAACTGCAGCTGGGGTCAAATGCTGTTAAGCTTGAACCATGAGCCCTGAATGGGATGCTTTGTCGTCTCGTTTAATAAAAGGTTTCAGGAGTAGAGAGACCTGTTACCAGGGGCATGCAATTATTTCTGAATTCTCAAGAAGGCTCATAGATCTTAGGAGGCTGCTGGCTGGCAATGATGGTGCTGTGGTGTCTGATGGGTGTCTGGGGGTGGGTGGGGGCCCAGCTCAGCTCCTGAGTGGGTGGGCACAAGCAGTGGGATGGGGAAGAGAGAAGGACCTGCTCTTTACCCCTTGCTAGGGAACCCAGTTGAAAGCATGAGGGATGGAGCTGCCCCACTGGCTTGCTAACATCATCTTTTTTCCCCCCTGTCACTGTGAATTGCTTTCCAGTTCTCCAGAGCATAATGCAATATCAACCACTTTGACTAGGGCTTTCTCCTTGGGAGGCAGTTAGCACATTAACAAGAGGTAGTGTAAAGCCAGGAACAACAGCATTGATCCCTGAAGTCCATTGTGCCCCAGGAGAAACTTTCTCACAGCTATGTCCCAGGGGGCAGCATCTACACACAGTGACCCCTGGGCAGAGCTCCTCGAACAGATAGGGAATGACCTTGGCAAATGCAGAAGCCATTCGGATCCATTTGCAGGCCATGAATTTTGACTTAAAAGAAGCAGAATTTAAAACAAAAAGACATCAGAAGTCTTACTCAAGGGAAAACAAATTCACGTGTCATTGAAACACAAAAATTGCATGGATTTTGCAGTCAACCATGTGAACTTGGATTTAAGGCAGCAGTGTGATCTTGGGCAAGTTTCCCAACGTCTGTGGGCCTAGGATTTCTCATATGTATTTGTATTTATTAAACAAATATTTAAGATGGGATGTAGTGTTTGGGGTGTGGGCAGCTGTAGTTTTAAGGGTCAGTTATGAAGATGGGGTTGGGGCAGAGAGAGGTGCACAGGACCCTGCTTCTTGGTGAGGTATGGAAAGATGGTGAGAGAGATCTCTGCTTTGGGGAGGTCAAGCATCTGAGCCCCCATGGAGTGTAGGTTAGAAGAGGCAAATTTGAAATGGCCACTACCCAAGAGTGTCACCACCAAGAACCATTTAATTTTTGGCCTTGGGATGGCAATGGGAATGAAAGCAGGGAGCTCACATTGTCTGAACACCTACTGGGTGCCAAGAAGCACTTCATAAACATACATGTATCATACTGGGTCCAGCTGGGGAGGTAGTATTAGCTCATTTTACCGATGACAAAATGGAGACCCTGAGAGCTGAGTCAACATGTTTGAAGTAGGTGGCAGAGCTGAAGTTTAACCAGGATTTAACTACTTTCAAAATTCTCACATGTTTTTCCCACCAAGGAGATATCTAAATGCCTCTCTAGATCTCTCGCCCCTCAAAGCGCTGGCTTGGGGAGAAATGGGCATGGGTTGAGATAGGACAGGCATGAATGGGTACATGTGTACACCCTACCACCCAAATAACTCTGGTACCTTCTCCATCCTCCTCTGGACAATCTCAGCCAAATTTATGACTATTTCTACATGCAGATGACCTCTAAATTCCAGCACTTAGCACAGACCTCTCTGCTGAGCTCCAGAACCCAAATATCTAAATGACTACTGGGCATCTGCAGTTGGATAATCTATAGGCATCCCAACCTGGGGTCCATACCCAAGCTGATTATGTGATTCCTTCTCTACTCACCTGCTACTCCTCCATTAGTCTCTGACTCAATGAATATCATCTGCTCTGGCTGGTTCTCTACAACTCTTTGGTCAATAAGCCCAAGACCTTTGCTCTAATTTCTCAGCCATGTCTTCTTCTAACTACTTCCTCCTGCCATCTTCCCTAGTTAGAGTTCTGACCACCTCCTTCCAGGAAATTGACATATTTTCTTCCCTAAAGACTCTTTCTACCCCCAGTCTTTCTGTTCTCCAACCCATACTTTAAGCTATTTTCAGTGTATTGATGGAACTTGTAGCATTAAGGCTGGGCAGTGAAAGGTGAGTAGAACTTTGTCAGGCGGAAATTGGGTGCTATATTGATTAGACCTTTACTACACAAAGTATGGTCCATGGAACAGAAACATTGGTGACATCAGGGAACTTGTTAGAAATGCAGAATCTCAGATCCCAACTCAGACCTAGAGAATCAGAATATGCACCTTCATATGTCTGAATAATTCATATGCCCTATTCAAATTTGAGAAGCAACAACAAAAAATGAGCAGCATGAGAAAACTGCAAAGATGAGAAAGAACTGGACCTTTTCGGGGAAATAAGATAATTATTTGGCCAGATGGGAAGGGAAAGTAAAAATTTGAGAGCTGGAACTCTGTGCAAGGTCCAGGTTATTACTTCATGTATGTTAACTTCTCATGCCCTAGGAGGTATTGTAATCCCTGAGGAATTAGGAACACCTAGAAAGACGGGATGCCCATTTCAAACATGAGGAAATTGAGGCTCACAGAGGTTAAATCATTGGCTCAAGATCCCACGGGTAGTGAGTAGTAGAGTCAGGACTTGAACTCATACTTCTGAACTCCATTACTCTAGCTACCTGAATTCTATGCACATACCCTCTCTCCCCATCACTGAACTTGATGGAGCCATGTTCTCAAACTTGGATGATTCAGAATTAGCTGGATTGGGAGGCTTTCCTTCCAAGTGTTCTGATTCACAGGATCTTGGGCTGAGGCTAAGAATTTGCATTCTGACAAGTTCCCGGGTGATGCTGATACTGCTTATCTGGGGGCCACATTTGAGAAGCACTAGTCCAGAGATCTTCCCTTCCTGTTGTGTGGACCCATCCAAGACTCTGTGCCCAAGGATCCAAGGTCTGGGGCTGGGTCAGCAGGCTCCCTTGCAGGAAGTATTGATTAATAATGATATCTCGGGGCGCCTGGGTGGCTCAGTGGGTTAAGCCGCTGCCTTCAGCTCAGGTCATGATCTCAAGGTCCTGGGATCGAGTCCCACATTGGGCTCTCTGCTCAGCGGGGAGCCTGCTTCCCTCTCTCTCTCTCTCTCTCTCTGCCTGACTCTCCGTCTACTTGTGATCTCTCTCTGTCAAATAAATAAATAAAATCTAAAAAAAAAAAATGATATCTCGGCCAGTAATGGTTATTCATCATCATCATCAACCAGTGGATGGTTATTCCACTCTAGTTGTAGCTCAGGGGATGACCCACCTACAGAGAAACAACCAATAGGATAGGCAGATTTATTATAAGGAATTGACCCACATGATTATGGAGGCTGGGAAATCCTAAAGTGTGTAGTCTTCAGCTCTGGAGAGCTCATGGTATAATCCTGGTCCAAAGGCTACTAGGCTGGGAACCCCAGAAGAGCCAGGGTTTCAACTTGAGTCTGAAGGCAGGAAAAGACCAATGTCCCAGCTCACAGTAGGCAAGAAGAATTTCCTTTTATTTGGGGGAAGGTCAGCCTTTTTGTTCTATTCAAGCTTTTGGCAGATTGAGTAAGGCCCACTCACATTGGGGAAGGCAATTTGCTTTACTTAATCTACTTGATTCAAATGCTAATCTCATCCAAAAACATCCTCATAGACACACCAGAATAATGTTTCACCAACCATGTGGGCACCCTATTGCCCTGTTAAATTGGTGCATAAAATTAACTATCACATATAGAAACAAGCCTCAACCCATAGCCAACACCCTTAGGCCTGGAAATGCAAGGCCCAGAGCTGGACAGAACTTCTTACAAAGACTGTGGCTATAGGTTAAGCCATTCCCCAGGTGGCCCAACGTCTCTGCCTGCCCATATTTCTCAGAGGGGAGCCTTGTGTGGCTACTTCCTATAGAATGTACCCAAAGAAGGCAATCTCAGTGGAGAAGTTGCTCTAAGTCTATACCCCAATATGGTAACACACTGGATCTTCTTGGTAATATCTTATTGGATTTGTGATTTGCCCAATCCTGTCTTAGGACCATAGACTCTGGAACCTTAGTGTGCTAGGGAATGGGGAGAAAGGGAATAAGCAGTTTTTGTTTACTACCTGTCATTGGCCCACACATCTCAGTTCATGTAATCTTTAGAACTTTCCGGTTCAGACAAGGTCACTTCCCTTTTGCAGAGGATGCAAGTCTCATTGTATTTTCTGGGTTTATACACCCCCAGCACCAAAAGGCCCATTCAAGGCCATGTATAGCTCCCATGGGGCATACTATCTCAAGTAGGAAGGTCTTCATAGAGCTTCTCTCTCTATTTTCAGTTAACAGATGGTAGCAATGGAAGCCTGGAGACCAAAGTGAGCTGTTTGGAGTTGGGTAGTAGAGTCAAGGTAGAGTCAGGCAGAGACCCCTCTTTCTTGACTTGTGCTCTGGTCCTTGCCTGCTATGTGAACTCCTGTGGACCTCCCTGAACTTTGGGCTCCCCAAACATCTATAAAGGAACATTTCTCCTGAGCTTTCAAGGCCATACATATTAACAGACAGTCTCATTAAGAGCCAGTAATGATCATGTCCTTACTACATGATGGGCACCTTTAAATCGTGTGACTTGGACTGACCCTTCTCATCCTTGTGGCAGTGTTATGGGCTTGTCCTCCACTGGCTCACTAGAGGGATGCAGTGATCAGCCATGGTCCCTGCTCTACTGGGACTCAAAATCTAATGGGGGAGACAAGCACACACTACTCTCTGTGTATCTAAATAACAGTAATAATAACATGTGTATCTAAATAACAGTAATAATAATAGTGAAATTTAGATGATTTTCTATTTGTCACATTGTCATTTGGGTTATTTTATTTTTTACAGCCACATTATGAAGTAAGAAGTATCATCATCATCATTATTATTATTATTGTTATTTTACAAATGAGGAAACTCAAGCTTAAAAGAGCTGGTGTGACTTGTAAGTGGAAGGGATTTCAAAGGAGCTGAGCACAAGTCACTGAGATTCTGGAGCTAGAAATTTATTTTTTTTGCCAATGGATACATTTTAATATATATTTGCTGTGTCTCTGCCTCTCTCTTTCTCTCTCTCTCTATATATGTATATATATGTTTATATACAAACTTTTATAAAATTTATGCTAAATTTATATGTTCATTGCATGTGTCATGACATTTTATCCATAAATAAATCAGTATTCATCTCTTAACCACTTTCTCCTACATACACATAATACCAGTATTATATGAAAATTCAAAATGTTATCACTTATATTTGTAAGCCTATGTTCAAATTTCCTCAGTTGCAGAGCTAGTACTTTGCACATCCTCATATCATACCATAAGATGTGTGAGTGTGGGTGTCCCCCTTGTGCAAGCCAGAACATCTCTCTTGATTTATGGATTAAAGAATGGTATTTCCCCAGCCAGAGAATGCATGGTCTTTCCAGCACGTTGTTGCAAAAGAAGCCAAGTTCAGTCTTGGATGGGTCACACTCTGATATGCTAATTAGAAGTTAACTCTTATCCACTCGTTAGAGCCAGGCCTGTTTTGGGCAGCCCTCGGTTAAATCTATTCCCGTTCCTTTATTATTCTCTTACAAGCAGCACTGACAGCATTTCTTTTTTTAAGAGAGAGAGAGGGAGAGAGAGCAAGCACAGGCAGACAGAATGGCAGGCAGAGGCAGAGGGAGAAGCAGGCTCCCTGATGAGCAAGGAGCCCGATGTGGGACTCGATCCCAGGACGCTGGGATCATGACCCGAGCCGAAGGCAGCTGCTTAACCAACTGAGCCACCCAGGCGTCCCGACAGCATTTCTTTTTAAAAATATTCTGTAATCCAGAGACTTACAGTGAACTGATTTAGCCCCCACATCTCAGTACATCTCAGACACCCCTTGGTCTTCTCATCTTTTCTCGTGGTCCCTGAGTTGGGAGGTATCCTCCCCCTCCATCAAGGAACTCCTCTGGCTGGACCCTCTAGCCCATGGATTAAAGGCAATTAAGTGAGAGATTGTGCATATGGCATGGCTTTAAAACCATAAAGGGCTGCACAGATGCAAAGGGTTATTATTATGAGCCTTTCCTGTTAATGAGTATTAACGAGCTAAGACTGCAGATTCTTAATGCCACAGAGACCTAATATTAACCATATGGAAGCCTAATTTTCAAAGAGAATTAGAATGAACTGGGAGAAGAGGCAGAGAAAAACTTGGATTCCATTCCTTCTGCTTGTTCTCAGTATCTTCACGGCAATCTGCACGAAACTAAACAGTTGTGTGTTTACATAATGGTTTGTCTTTGTTTTTAGCTAATTGCTTTAGGATATCTACCCCCACATTATCCCGCATTTTCGTGGTCCTCTTGAAAGCGACCTGACAGTTTTCTCTGACAATTAAGTAACATTTCTACGTTGAGTTTTAGGATATCAGGATGCTGGAATTGAGAGGACACATCAGAACTCAACCCACTGCAAGTTTTTGGAAGTCAGGGAGCAGTTAGGGACCTTCAACTAGGTTGACTTCACTGAGCTGAGTCTCGAGATATGTTCTTTCATGGAGCATGGCACAAAAGCCCAGAGTTAGATTTTATTTTATTATCATTACCAATTTTGAGTCTTTGACAGATATATCAGCAGGGTTTCAGATCACAAAGAGAGCTAAAGGGTATGCCCCAAATTTGGGTCTTTTTTCCTGGGTAGTAGGGAGCCACTGAAGGTTCTTGAGTAGAGGGAGAGTATTGAGTGTTTTGAGGGACTTGGGGGACTTTAACTGTGATGACTGGTATTGGAGAGGGGTGTGTATGTTGAATAGAATCAGAGAACAGGTAGGAGGCAGTTCTAGTAATCTAAGAGAGCACTGATTGATGGGAACTTGAAGTGGGCAGGAGAAACGGACTGGAGAAGAAGGTTGAGATGTGAGAGATTTTTATATAGTCAGGCTGGACAGGACATGGTGACTCATCAGCTATGGGGGAATGAAGGAGAATGAGGACTCTGAAGAATCTAGGTGAACCATAACTTTCTGGTTTAGATTACTGGGTCAGTGGAGCCAATCAGTATGGATACATGAGGAAGAGGTATTTTGGGGAGAAAAGTTATGAGCTATGTACTTGGAGCCAGAACCAGAGCCTTTGTTCCAGTGGTTGGCATGACTGTTGGGTTTTAGGACTATTTTAGAATAATTTGCCTTGTAGATAACTGTAGTAAACTGTGCCCCAGAGACCCAAACAGAATATGACAAAGCAAAGTGGAATTATAAAATTAGAAGAATCTCTGCTTCAAGTTTTCCAAAAAGAAGTTAGACTTTGCCAATTCCTCCAACTGGGGGAGATTTTCAAGCTCTGAATATAACTTGTTTCCTTTTTAATGAGTCCCAGTTTGTAGACATATTGTACATGAACATAGGCACCCGGAGAAGCAACTGTGCGAACAGTGGAGGGAGGGGGTGCCATGCAGAGCGCCTGAGCGATTTGGAGGAGGAAGTTGGGAGGCAGTAAAGGGGCAAGAAGAGGGTGCTAGTTCGTTGGGAACAAGGTGGGTTACAAGGGGGGAGGGGTTACAGAGGGAGGGGGAACCCTCAGAGGGGTCATTGAAGAGACTTTGATGAAAGGACAGGCCAAGTTAGAGGAAATGGGAGCTGGTGGAATACAGAAGGTCGTCAATGGGAGCAGTTGCCAGTACTCAAGAGAAAGCCGTAGCTTTAGGAAAGGGCTATCTGCCAGAGGCTGTGGCTTTGGGTACGAAAAGGCAGCCATAGCCCACTCTGGTCCAGCAGAGAGAGAGCTGGAAAAGAAGTACCTTGACTTTTCTTGACTTTACCCCTCTATCTCCTGCCTTTGTCTCCCATTGGTCAAGCTCAGCCAAAACCAGAGAGAGAGAATTTGGTGATAGAGCCCATAGATCATTCTCTAGGGATTCATGGCCAAGTAGAGAGTTGGGGGGGGGAGGGTTGGGTAGGCAGAGAATATCCCCCACAAGACCCAAGCTCAGAACTCTTCCCTTGCTTGGTCTCCTTGCTCTTCTAAACCAAACCATGAAAGCCTATCTTGGCTTTCACCCTTTTTGCAGCCCCAGCTCTTTGGGACTTTAGCTTCCTCATCCATTTTTACTGGTCAGTATCACCCTCATACCAGCCACTCCTTAGCGATATGCCAAGTTTTCATCTTTCCTGACCTTCAAAAACCCAAGCCACCTGGGGAGATCCCTATCTATGCATATGCTCATCACTCTTTCCAGGTCCACAGACAATCAGACCAGGGCTCTGAGAACTGCCCATCTCTGTCATAGCCTACGCCAATCTTTATCTGGAGTTTCTGAAAGCTTCTTTAACTTTCAGGATATGTGTCCAAACTTTTCTTGGCCAGTAGGAACTATGAGCTGATATGGTCACTTTCCCTCAAGGCTCCTGTCACTTACACTTTGCCAACTAGTTCCTCTTTGCTGGTCATAATTAGGGCTGGAGAAGCAGATCTGCTGGGAGGTGGAATAGTGAGAGAGAGAAGGCAAGAGTTTTTTTTTAAGTCCTCTGCTCTTAGAGGAGATGGGGAGCAAACAAGTTAAGCTTCTATCACTTCCAGAACAGGTCTGTACCAGCCCCTGCCTGAGCTCTCTTGCAGTCCCTAAAGTCCTGTCTTAATTTCAGCCAAACCCCAGTACCTGCTCTCAGACTCCTTGACAGCTATCACAGCTTGCCCACCCATGTGCCCAAATCTTAGGAACTCCAAATGTTGCATCCTTGCAGCCCCTAGTCATTGTGAGAACCAAGCCAACTCCAAATATTAACCACCTCACCGCCATAGTCTTTAACATCCCCTTCAGGTTCATTAATCCATGGCAGATGGAAAAATGATACACCCCTACCCCCTAAGATGTCCATGACCTAATCCCTGGAGTCTGTGCATGTTACCTTACATGGCAAAAGGGACTTTGTAGATGTGATTAAATTGAGGATCTGGAGATGGGATGATAATCCTGGATTATCCAGGTGCTCCTGATGTCACCACAAGGATTTTTATAAAGGGAGGCAGGAGGATCACATTCAGAGAAGGTGATTTGAGGATAGAAGCAGAGGCTGGAGTGCTGCCATTGTTGGAAGGGCCTTGAGCCAAGGAATGTGGGCAGCCTCTAGAAACTGGAAGAGGCAAGGGACAGATACTCTGATGGAGACTCCAGAAGAAACAGACTGTGGCTGACACTTTGATTTTAGTCCTGTAAGACCCACATCCAGACTTCTGACCTCTATCAACTGTAGGAGTTAGATTTGTGCGGTACCACTAAATTTGTGGAATTTGTTACAGTGGAATTTAATACATGTTGCTACTCATAGTATGGTCTACAGCATTGCCGTCTCCTGGAAGCCCTTCAGAAACCAAGAACCTCAGCTCCCCACCCCAGACCTACCAATCAGTATCTCCAGTTCAATGTCAAATCCAGGTGATTTCAATGCATGTTACTATGTGTGCTTTTTTTCCTGGGTCACCTGACTGCAGATTTAGTTCCAGTTTGAATCAATCCAGATTAGGTGGGAGCCAGTCCAAGGGAAGGAAATAGGTTCGCTGAGAGACGGAAGGAAAAATGAGCCCCTTCCACCACTTTATTGTCCAGCTCACTTTTATCCAAGTCAGGCCAAGAGAGGACCCGATTTTTCAAAATCATTTTAACTTTTTAATTTATCTTTTTAATGTCTTATTCTTTTTTCATGGTGCTGAGGTTAGGATAGAAGTAAATCTTTGATTCTTGAAATTATTGTCATTAATCATTGACCTATTCTCAGCACATTTGTTAAGGGACCAACTGTATTACGAGCCCTGACTAACCAATGAGCTAGAGGCAGCAGCATTTTACAGGAATGATAAAATAGGACGTGCCTCAGCTGTAGAAATTAGACCTGCAGTCTGCCCAACCAACAGCAGTGTGAACTCTGTTTCCCCGCTCTGGCTGTGGTCTAAATGGTAGATGGATCCAGATCCATCAATGGCTATGAAACAAAGGGGGAAAACCCCACACATTATGGAAGGCCAGCACCAGATCAGAATATGTATTAGAAGATGAACCCCTAATACATACTCTCTCCTAGAATATCTCTGGGACATGTAACAAATCTGTCTCAAGACAAGAAGGTTGTTATATTCTTTTTTTTTTTTTTTTTTTTGGCTAGTATAAGAAGCAATCATCCCCCATAGTCTAGGAGAAAGGATAGCAATCCCTCCAATGGACAGTGTTCTGGGGTGCTTTTCCTGCTGCCCCACATAATGGGGCTATCTGACCCAGCTCCTCCTATTTTATTTCCATTTATCTGTTGAAGTTGTAACTCCAGTTCTGGGATTGCCAGAAATCCTGAATTCTCCACAAAAGTTCTCTTAAGAGGGAAGCATTAATAAAACTCCCAGGGGAGCCATGAGTTCTCTTTTCCCCAAGATGTTGCTATAACAAGAGAGCCCTGTTGATTGTCAGCCAGCATCCCACTGGTTACCTCCTGGATCTTGTGTGGGAAGGAGTGCTTCAGTGCTTTGAGTGAGTCTCTGGGTTGAAACAGGTTTCCATGATAATTAACACCAAATGAGCATACAGGCAGAGCTTCTTGTCTTCCAAGTTTGAAACCCACATTAGCTAATTAATTCTAATTAGAGGCTGACAGTTCCATGTGGCACAGTGATCATGTAATAAGTGGGATTTTCCCTTTGCGTCTTGACAAGTTAATTAATGAAAATGGGCCTGGGGACTTCTTTCCAGGCCTATGACCCAGCTCAGCACTAGAAGGTACCCCTTTCTTGGAAAAGAATTTTGGTGTTATGGAAAGCTTGCATGCTGGCCCCCTAGAAAGCCCATCCATTGACAACAATGCCTTGATGTATTATTCCATAAACATGTAGTGAGCACCTACAGTGGCTGAGAATTGGGCTAGGTGCTGAAAGAAACACCATCCCCACTCTTTAGAATCTCAAAGTCTGGTTGGGGAAGTGCAAATACAGCAAAGGAATCCAATAACATCATAGCCAAAGCAGTAAGACAAGAAAAAAAAGAGAGAGATGCAAATATTAGAAAGGAAGATTCAGAATGTCTTGATTTATATGAATTAATTTATATGACATTTTGGAAAAGGCAAAATTACAGTGATAGAGCACAGACAAGGGATTGCTGGAGCTGGGGATGGGAGGAAGTACTGACTAAAAAGAGACAGTAAAAAGGAATTGTTTGGAATTGCGCTGTAGGCTGACTTTGGTGGTGATTATGCAAATCTATGTATCTGTTGAAATTCATAGAACTGTACACCAGAAAAGATCCAATTTTCCTGTATATTATTTTTAAAAGTATAAGAAAAAAATAGATTACAGCTACATGTACAACACTCACCCATCTTGCAGTGTTGAGGGAAAAAACAAATTTATTTTATACTGTTTGAGTTTTCAAACAGTTTTGAAAAGCGTCTTTAAGAAGTAACCCTTAGCAAAGTATGCATATATATGTGTGTTTTTTATACCATGAAGATTTTTTGAATTAATGCATAAAATGATTGAAGTGAACCAACAAAGAAAGGATTGTATCCTTCAATCCATTCAAAAATAAATTAACATGAAAATGTGGAATTTAGGTTCAGCCTTAGGGACAGATTGTGGAAAGACGGAATTGTCTTGGCATTGGAAGTTCTGATTCTGCTTGTTCCTGAGCTCCTGTATTTTGTGAGGTGTCTCAAGATCCCTATAATAAATTTACCATGCTTGTTTAAACTCAGAGTCATGATTTATAGATGACTTGGCTGCTTTCTTAGAAAATTCAAGAGATTCAGCTAAAAGCAGCTGATGCTAATAAGAGAGTTCAATAAGGTAACTGGATACAAGATGACATGAAGAAAAAATAGCATTCCTATTGATTAGAAACATGTAATTAGAAAATGTAATATATAAATGGACCTCATTCATAATAGCAACAATGACAAAAAAGATAAAACTCTTTGGGATTAACTAAAAATATGCCAGATTTATATGAAGGCAATTATAACACTTTCCTGAAGGCCATGAAGAACGGCCAGAATCAGTGAAGAGACATATTGTGGTCCTGAATGAGGAGAGTCCATCAACAGCTTAAAGAAGTCGGTCCTTCCCAGATTAATATGTACAGCCAATGTAATATCAATAAAATGTGCATGAATAAAAGCAGGGAAGATATGAGAGTGGATTGCTTGGAATGCAAGCCATGTAGGTGGACTGTGGAATTGGTGGTGATGAGTAGCTAGATATTTACTTGGGACTTGGGTTCACTTGGGACCAGATCATGAAGACTCTTGGCTGCCAGACCCTCATATGACAGCCAGTATGAAGCTCTTGATGATTTTAATGAGACCCCAATAAGATCAGAATTATGTTTGACAAATATATCTTGACTGATATGGAGGATTGAAGGAAAGGATGGGATTGAAGGCAAGGGACCTGCTAGGAGGCTACTAAAAGGGATGGTCTAAAATGACTGCCATCTTGGCCCAAAGAGTTTCTCACTGAATGTTAGTGCCCTTCCTGTCCATCCCATATCCTTCTCCTTTCCTGACACAAAAGTCCAGAGAAGATATGAACTAGCACAGTTGTCCTGAGAAGGGTGGGATATTTTCTCTAAACCCAGTGACTGTAGCCTTGGCCGCTCAATGGGAAGGGTTTTGAAGAAAGATGTCAAGGCTTAGAGTCTGGAAACCCAGGTGGATAGAATTGATAAATGCCGCTTTCCATTGGGCATTTACTATCTGTGAGATAAGAGCTCTCATTATCCCCATTTTTTCCCAAGAAGGTAACTGAGGCTCAGAGAGGTTATATACCCAAGTTGCTGAGACCGGCTATAACCTGTGTGTCCCCCATGTCGCTGCTATCTTGTACCTGGCAGAGAGAGTTTGGCAAATGTTTGCTGTCTTAAGTCAAATTACCGATGTTGTTTCTCTGGGAATTTACTGGCTGTGGCTTGGCTGATGCCCCATCCTTATCAGTAAATCCTCTTCCCTCCCATAAATAAGTCATCATCTGGCCAAAAGGGGCAGAGAAGGGTCTAGTAGGAGGGGTGGGGAGATGGAAGCAGGAAGGAAGGGGCTGAGTAATGGTTCTCAATGTGTTTCTATAAATTAGGAACCACCCAGCTTGCCACTGACCCAGGCATCTTTGTCAATTTGCTCCTCCACGCCCTGCCAGCCTAGCACAATAAAGCTTCCTGTCCATTTCAGGCTTAATCACGCAGAACGTAAATCCCTCAGCAGAGAGGCAGCTGCGAGGGCTGGGGATGCCATCAGAGGACCGTTCGTTTTTATCTTCTGGCACATAATGAAATCAAGAATGCACGTCTGCTCGCCAGAGCCCCTGTGGTCCAAATTGTTAAGTAAGCATCCCTCCTTTACCCTCATTAGACTTACGAGGGCTTCTGATGAAGCAAACGAACACTTACTGAATGATGTTCCTATGTGCCGAAGCCTTTATATGTGATTCAATCTAAAAAGCCCTGTGACACAGGTATTATAACTCTCATTTTACGGCTGACGGAGCCGAGCTCAGAAAGGGGAGTGGCCCAAGACGATAGAAGTGAGGGGAGGGTCTTGAAGTGACATATGTGTGTGATTCTCACTCTGCACAAAGAGCTTTGTTTTGTTTGGTTTGCAGTTACTAGGCATGTAGTTTTGCGGGGGAAAGGGGATTTCTGGGGGAGGGATGAGAGAATGGAAGGTTATATTCCTTTCCATAATTTATTTTGGTTGTGCAAATTTAATAAACATTCACCACTTGTCTATTTCACATCCACCGGGTGTTTCTTAAATATAGCTTGTCTGTCCGTGTTTCACATTTTTAAAGAAAGATTTTATTTATTTATTTGGTGGAGAGAGCGAGAGAGGGAACACAAGCAGGGGGAGTGGGAGGAGCGGGGAGCTCCATGGGGGGCTTGATCCCAGGACCCTGGGATCATGACCTGGGCTGAAGGCAGATGCTTAATGACTGAGCACCCCAGGCACCCCCATATTTCATGTGAAATAGGTACAATAGCTCCGTACTCTAGTTTCTTCTCCTTTTTCTTCTTCTTAGGTATCCTGGCTTGTATTTTAATCCATAATATCTGCTCTAAAATCTTCGTTCATCTTTCAGAACTGCACTTAACTCCTCTTTCCACATAACACATTGTCTTGACTTAATGCAATTTTTTATGTTGCTTCCATTCTATTTAGGGATACCTGTGTCTCCAGGTTAGAGATCTACATGCTAGTCTTCACTCAGTTTAGCTCCTAGCTTTTTGTTTTGTGGGGGAGAATTGAACATGTAATACCATGGATGTAGTGACGAGGAAGACAGTATTCTCATCAACATCATCATGGAGCCCCAGTGGGAGATGGATATACACCCAAGTATCTAAAAAAATAAGTGTGTGCTGAAGTACACGATGGCAGTTTTAGGAGGCTATACGATAAGGGAGTAAAAAATAATGTGCTGTTCTCTAGGTCATAATAAATTGCAAAATTTCTGTTTGCATTCAGTTCTTTGTTTCTATTAGTGTATGAACTCTTGGTTCCTGAAACATTAATTAGTTGAAACGGGAACTTTATTTTAATATTTGTTTGTTGTTTATCCAAATCTGGGTCAACATCATAAGATGCTGAATTAGCAGGAACTCCACAACAGTCCCCCTGAGTACTAATGATCCATTGTGGGAACTGAAACATAGAGAAATGGGGAGTGGGCTTGGACAATCCCCCAAACTCTGAAGGGAGTGGGGAAAGGAGGCATGAGACCTCCACTCTTAGAGCAGTTCCATACTATCCTCTTAGGCAGCAAGAGTACAGATAGGATAACATCTTGACATCCCCTTCGGATAGGGGCACCAGAGATCAAGCAGGGAAAGGCAGAAGGAAACTTTTTTTTCCCTAAAGATCATGGGTAGGATTTCCAAATTAAGATGGCACCTCATTGTGGCACTTGGTTTGTCTTTTCCCTCCATCATCTTCCTATGAAAATAGTCATGAAAACACCACTACTTTTCGATAACGTAGATTCTAGACTTCGGGTGGAATTTTGGCTTGGTAAAGCAAGGATGAGTGATACTCTTGGGTCAAAGAGCAGGAGACACACAGGAGATTTTCAATGATGACTTCTGTCTACTTCCCACCTTGAAGATATGGGGTCTTCTCTGAACAAAAGGAGAGGAAGCTCCCACTTACCTCCCAGAAGTTGATTCTGAGGCCATTGAACCTCCACTACACCTTATCACCCCTGTTTACTTACCCTCATGGGACTACAGTTTCCGAGAAATTAAAGAGAAGGAAGGGGTCATGGCAGAAGAGAACAGGTATGGGTCTTTGTACCAGACTGTGAGGTCAAGAGGGTGAAGGAATAGAGATGGGTCACTGGTTAGTGGAGAGGTATGTGCACTGCTTTTCCCAAGAAGGAGAGAGTTGCACACGGTTATCCAGAAATTAATTCCCTTCCACATGTTCCAGAGGCCAGACAGGGAAGTCAGAGAACACCCATTCTGGTCCAAGATGCACATGAGACCACTGGGAATTTCAGAGTTTGTCCATATTAATCAGCCCTCAACTTCAGGTCTGGATGTGGATTCTGATTGTCATCGTGTGGTTAATGATAAGAACAAAGGAGATCCTTCCAGACTCTCTGGGCACACACCTGAACAGATCTTCCCTTGATCAAGCAGGAGCAGTAAGAAAATCAAGAGATCTTTGAAGATTTTCTGGGACATAAAATGGGGACTATTAGATTCAAAGGAAAAGCAAACCTTTGAAAAAAATGAAAAAGTCTCTAAGAGCGTTTACCAGGATGAAGCTTCTTTGTGCTCTTAGTAAATCTGAATGTTGAGAGTCAAGAAATGACAGATGAGATAGTAAGATTAAAAGGGTTGCTAGATGCAAGCACAAATGATCTGAAATAGAGATGGTCAAGAAATAGAAACGCAACAGCATAGTAAAACTTGCCTTAGAAGCAGTAGAGCATAGAAATAACACTGCGGAAGATGGGGTTAGTGTTAAGGAGGGCCGAGTTAGGACGCTCTGTCTGGATGTAGGGGAAAAGCCCAGAGAAAGAGGACAAATGGGAAGGAGATCCTGAGGGCAGAATGGAGAGAGGGGAGGGAGAGATACACAGAGCTCTTCCTGCTGCTTCTGCCAATGTCTCCCACCAGCGAAACCCAGCCTGAAGCCAGCTGATGAGACGGACTGGGACGTGCAGCCGGGCAGGGTCAAGGCAAGGGCAGTGTGTGCACATTTGGACAAACAGGTGCAGGACCAGCCCATAATGCTTACAGGACGCATTTTAGAACAAAGAGCTGATTAAGTGAAAAGCTGACTTGATTTCGCTAAGCATGATACCCTCTAGAGGGTATTTGTCAATCGGAGAAAGACAACTGTCATATGATCTCCCTGATATGAGGAAGTGGAGATGCAACATGGAGGGTTAAGGGGGTAGGAGAAGAGTAAATGAAACAAGATGGGATTGGGAGGGAGACAAACCATAAGTGACTCTTAATCTCACAAAACAAACGGAGGGTTGCTGGGGGGAGGGGGGTTGGGAGAAGGGGGGTGGGGTTATGGACATTGGGGAGGGTATGTGCTATGATGAGTGCTGTGAAGTGTGTAAACCTGGAGATTCACAGACCTGTACCCCTGGGGATAAAAATATATGTTTATAAAAAATTTAAAAAAAATTAAAAAAAAAAGAAAAGCTGACTTGACTGATAGTAGGTTAAAGAATCAGTTGTATGTGGGAGGGCCACACATCAGCAATGGTCACGAATGGAGATAGATTAGATTTCCCTATTCAAAGACCATTGTTTGATTAGGCTCAAAATGCACCAGAAGCCAATTATAGGTATTTGTCACAGCTTCGCCTAAAAGGGGGAGGGGAAAAGAAAACCATGAAAGTAAAACTGAGAAGAGGAGTGGCAGTATGAACACTAGGAAAAAAATAGAGTGCAAGGCAAATGTGTTGGGTCAGCTATCAAAGGAACGAGGCTGAGACAAAGTGAAAGTTATGCAAAGCCTTATTCTATGCCAAGCATTAGAAGTCAGACTGACCGGCCAGGGCCTCCTCCGAAGAAAGCGACCCCCACTTGGTCTTACAGGTTAGTTTTATAGGGCATAACCGCAGACCTCTATGTATGTGGCTTTGGCTGGTTGGATGTCTCCTACCTGTGTGTTTTAGTAACGGTTACCTGGAACCCATACTAGTAACTGCTGAGGTGTTTATTAAGCAACAAAATGGCCTTGTCTTAGGTATGTGTTTTAGCAACAGTTACCCGGAACTGGTATCAGTAAACAACAAAATGGCTACCTAGGCAACGTGGAGTCACTATGGCTAAGTAGGCCCAGGCAGGCCCTAGGGGTTTAACAGGTTTTTTTTTTTTTTTTTTTTTTTTAAAGATTTTATTTATTTATTTGTCAGAGAGAGAGGGAGAGAGAGCAAGCACAGGCAGACAGAATGGCAGGCAGAGGCAGAGGGAGAAGCAGGCTCCCTGACGAGCAAGGAGCCCGATGCGGGACTCGATCCCAGGACGCCGGGATCATGACCCGAGCCGAAGGCAGCTGCTCAACCAACTGAGCCACCCAGGCGTCCCGGGGTTTAACAGGTTTTAAAATGGAATCGGCCCCAACAAATGCAGTTATTAAGATGCAAAGAGTCATTTTATATCAATAAAAGGTAACATTCACAAGAATGCTATGACACTCATTTACATTTATCTCAGTGATTCTCAACAAGAATGGTATAAAATGTCTAAAAGATCATGTCAGATTCGCTAAGCAATCTTTTTAAAACTCTTGTGCACACAACCCTGATATTCAGGGAGTGATCCTGTTTCTACATGAGCCATAATCGTTGTCAATGGGCACATATTGTGTCTGTCCGCTGTTAGGACAGGAAACAAACAGACCCAAAAACCCCAAACCAAAGCCCCCAACCCCAAACCCAAACAAAAGATGAAAACTATCACATAAATTGGCAAAAAAAAAAAAAAAAAAAAGAAAAGAAAAGAATATAGGGGGTTTAATAATATTGGTTTTGATTTTGTGGGTTTGGGTTAAATTTTGTGTTCTGAAAATGGACAGAAAAAGGTACTATTCATTGTTCATGGACCATTTACCACAATTGAACCTGTACTAGTTTCTGAAGAAAACGGACGATCTGAATATCAAATGGTTATGATTAAATTCTCTAATAAGAACGAAATGAAATTAAACTTAGTATGAAATGTCAATGAAAAATTTCAAGCCCTTGGGGGGAAAAATGTCTTTGACATCTTTTAGGTCCAAGGAAACATCAAAACTGCAATTACGCATTATTGAACATTAGGAAAACAAGAACCCTACATTTAAAAGCTTATAGAAAGTGGCGCAAGGCATATTCGAAGGAAAACTGTGTTTCAATATTTTTAATTTAAATAAAAGAGAATTCAAAACTAATTCGACTAAATCGGGGTGAAGAAAATAATAAAGAAAAAAATTGGAAATGAATGAAAAAACAGGAAAAAAGAAGAAAAATGGTAAATAAACCAAAGAGCTCTCTTTTCAGAATGACAGCAGAACAACAACAACAAAAAAAACCAAATACACAATTATAAATTAGAGAAAGCTAGCACAAATGCATAAGATTAGGACTGAACTAAAAAAGGAGTTAAGTGGACAGTGGACAGATTGTATATTCTAAGAAAATATTAGAGACCATTTAATTCTAATGTATTTCAAATCTTGTCAGAAGTGCATGCTTTTGAGAGCAAATATGAATTACTACTTCTAAAAGTGAGCAAAGAATTAGATCAGTTAGGATTTTCTTCATTTCAATGAATACACCATTGCTTAGTATATAAGAGAATTTATTTTAGTTTGGGCTTATCTTGTATCATGTACTATGTAACCTTAGCATACTGCTTAACCTCTTCCAGCCTCATTTTCCTTATCCATAAAATGGGGAGAGAAATTTTCCTCCAGTGGTGTTTTTTTGTGACCATGATATTGAATGACTGTGATACTGACATGAGATGCTTAGCACAGTCCTGGCCAATAAGTGTCCAATACGTGACAGCCATTGACATTGAAGAGAAATTGGAAATAAGTCATTAAGCACTTTGTGTCCAAATGGTTTAAGAACGCACTCTGTCATGCGATTCTCGGCATGTATCTTATAAAAAAATAATTTAAGTGTATCCCTTCCAACTTTTAGGGCATAGTTATCTTCCTATGATACAAATACACAGAAAATGAGATGTTTCCATTTGGCACACAGTGATCTAGATCGATGAGACAATTCTAAGTAAAATGCCAGCAAATTAAATCCACTCATATATTAAATGAGTGATATGCCATGACCGAGTAGGATTTACTTTGGAAATGCTGGGTAATGGGACATCTATCGTGGGATCATCAGTGTGTAAGACACATCATACAAGCTAGATTAATTAGTGATCACAGAACCCTCTGTGTTATTATCATTTTATAGTTTAATAAACTAAGCAGGGAGAGGTTAGAAAAATTGGTCAAGGCCAAGGTGAACACTAGGGCTGACATTCAACTCCAGATCCAACTTAGTCCAAATCATAAAGTATGTTTCACACATCAGCCCGAGTCTCATTTAATAAATTCCTGAAGTTGCATTTGATAATACTCAACCCTGTCATTGATGGAAATTTTTCAGTCACTTAAGGGAGACACATTTTGTATACAATGTAGAAAAATATATATATTAAACACTCAATTTCATGCTTAGTGGTGAAATACCAGAGTAATTTCCAGTGATTTCTTTTTATTTCTATTTAAAAATTTTATGGAAGTGTTAGTTGATGTAATAAGACATGGCTCAGAAATAAAATGTATAACAATGAAAAAAGCAAATATCTTTATTTGCAAGTGATGCAATTATCTGTACAATTTACCCCAAATTTTATCATCTGAAATGCTAATAGTACTAATAAGATAGATCTATAAGGTAGTCAAATGTTTAAGAAATATTAAAAATAGCTCTTATGTATACTAACATTACCAATTAGAAAATATGAGGGGAAACAGATTTCTGTTAGCATTGCAAATACAAAATAGTAATTTTAATAAAAATTGTACAGGATATACATGGACAAACTGATAGTGATCGTTCGGGAGGAATAAACAAAGATTTGAACAAATGGGAAGGCATACCAGAGGACTCGTTGCAAACACTCCATATTATAAAGCCATCATTTTTTTCCCTCAGATTAATTTATAGGTTTGAGTTAGTTTTATCGTAAGTTTTATTCACAGAGGGGGGCAATGTCTTGGAATCCAATGAGGTGATTCTAGAATTCATGTGGGTGCATAAAAAGAAAGTAATTAGTAGGGTTTCAAGGGATTGGTATGGGGAGGAGAAAAGCATTCACTAAATGTATTCATTGATTCTAAGACTTTCAAAAACCATTAAATTGTATATCTTAGAATAGAGGGACTATGATAATCAATCCGTTCAAAATCTTCATGAATCCTTAAATTAAGACTTTCTACTACAACATATACTTCCCTCCCATAAAACGCAGTAAAATTTAACTGAATAATGCATGTTTTTCTTCAGAGCCTTAATGATTCTATAAATACATGACTATAGAAATGTATAAAGTAATTGGCTTTTTAAACCAGGAAACACAGCTCTCAGCACTTCGTGGGAGTTATTACAGGGATAAAAAGGAACCGGAAGTCACAACGCCATGGTGAGAGGTGAATGCTGGTGGTCGACCGGTTTGGTGGGCTGTTTAATGGCCTGTGCAATTTCAAAAGGCGGGTGTTTAGAACTCAAGCCTTCACACAATTAAAACGTTCTCAGTCACTCCCTGCAGGGAGGTGCCTTACAAAGCAGAGGCTGAGAGGCGAATGCTTGAGCAAGACGTGGGGACACCTTTTGGGGGGCTGATTAAAGCAAGGCAGGGGAGGGAAGGAGCCAAAGATGCCCTTTCAGCTGAAGCCTACCTGAATCTACAGGAAGCTCTAGCATAATGGGTCCCAGCTTTTCTCTGCTGAGGGAGAGGAGGCTGAGCTGGTTTTTGTTTTGTTTTGTTTTTTTGGCATTTTTTAAATTTTATTTTTATTTTTATTTTTTAAAGAGAGAGCACAGCAGGGAGAGCAGCAGGCAGAGGGAGAAGGAGAAGAAGGCTCCCCGCTGAATAAGGAGCCCCCCCCAACCATGCAGGACTCGATCCCAGGACCCCAAGATCATGACCTGAACAGAAGGCAGACGCTTAACTGACTGAGCCCCCCAAGGCACCCCCAAGGCTGAACTTTTATAACTCAGTTCATAGTCAGTCTTCAGCTGGGTGGGGGGGCTCTCGGGGGTGGGGCGTGGGGAGGGTAAAACCTCCCAAGCATCTCAGGTAGGGGGGCAGCTGTGAGCCATCAGCAGCCCACATTCATAGCAACTGGGGGATGGGCTGTCTGCATCGTAAAGATCTGGGCAGATCTTGCTGCCGTCGTGGCCCTGGGCTGTATGTTGTTTATCAGTCAAAACCATAGGTGATAACACGGCCCAGGTCAAATATCCACCATAGATACATAGAAAAAGGACCTAGAGGAAAACACGCCAATATTGTGGTGGTGATTATTTCCTAGTGATGGTAATTTTCATATTGTTCTTATTCTTTAACATGCTGTCCACATTCTAGAAATGTGTGTGCCTTCCTTTTTAAGTCAGAAGAGTGAACAACAGCTCTGGGTGGTAGATTTGACCAAATGGATCTGGGTTAGGATTTGGCTTTGCCAGTTTCTAACATGCGACCTTGGGCAGGTTACTCAGCCTGAACCTCAGCTTTATCCACTGTTCAATGGGGGTTCACTGATGTGAAGCACGATATTAGATACTGTTGTTTCCCCAGAATCTGTTTCCTTTTCTCCCCTGATGTGGCATTTTCCACTTGCTTTGAAGAACAGCTCCTGTCTTAGCCCTTGTGGCTCAGTGGGAATCACAGTAATACCCACATTCCCGTGTCCACAGAGGTAATGTATAGCTCGGACTCACATCATCCCACCAACAGAATTTCTCTCCAGACTTTTCCATGTTGGAGAGCAAGTTCCTTCTCTTTTCCTTGGATCACAGGTTTTAATAATAAGGCCATTCCAGCAGCTGTTTTCTCACCTGTTACCTGGAGAAAGCCTTTCTGAATGGAGCACGACAAAGAAGGCAGAGACAGAAGTCCTGGTGGCCAAGACCCCAGTTTCTGGTTCTGTCTTGTGTCTCCAAGTCTGTGGCTCTGGAGCTATTTCAGCAAAGCTCTCCCACCCCTTTTCCCCTTAAGCTGGTTTGAGCTGAGTTCTTGGGATTTGCAACTGAGAGATCCCCACTAACACAGGGTCTGTTGCTAAGATATTTGTTAACGTCGTTTCTCTTACCTGGAATGCCCACCATTTACCAAGCCCTGCTCATCCTTCTCCTCCAGCCCTTAGAGACCTGCCTTTCTTTTCACTACCATGCTTTCCACCGACCAATTTAGCTTCGTTTTGCTTGATTATCTGTCACAGATTGTTAGATCATATCACAAGGACCTCTCTGTTCGCCCCCATTACCTACAACACACAGTAGGTGCTCTAAGTGTAAAATCAGAACTTAAGTGGACCTTGCAAATCAAGTTAAAGAAAGAGAAAAAGGAAGGAGGGAAGGAGGAGAAGAAAAGAAGGAGGAAGGGAGGAAGGGGGGAAAGAAGGAAGGAAACACTAAGTTTGTGAAATGGGGAAACTGAGGTCCTGGTTCATGCCGCTCTTCGCCCAGGTGGAGACATGACTAGATGCCAAGTTCTTTACTTAGCCCATTGTTCTTGACTCTTTGCAATGCCTAGACACTAAATAGTAAGACAAAGTGAGAAACACCAAGAGGCAGATGATTTCTGTCTCAGTTGAGTTTTCAAGCGGCTGACAAGATAAAAGATGGGGAAGAATTTGGTAGCTGTTGGCTACCCTTTACCTCTAGCTTGCTCACTGAAGCTCTGATTTCCTTCCTAATGGCGCAGTCAGATCACTGATGCTCAAGTGGGAACTGGAACCGAAGCCCGTCTTATTAGACAAGACCAAAACCCTAGGAGAGGTGGAGGAGACACTGGCTGGCCAGTAACTCCATCCACACGTAGAAACAGAACTACTTCTGCTTTTGAATCCAACCGGTGGTGACGTCCTGAACAGGTGGCCAGGGCCTCCAGGTGGCCTTCCCTGGCAGGCAGAGAGCTACTCTCCAGGCCCATAAAATCCAGCATCAACTCCAGAAAGAGCTTTTACCAGGGAGAGTGTTCAGTGCTTGAGATTTCTTGCCAGGTAGGAAGGAGGGGGGTTCTTACCTGGGGACCAAGAAGATATCTGTTCCTGCCAGAGCAGGTCCCTCCCTGAGGTCAGCTGAAACCAATTACTGCCAAGCCCTGAAGACGAAGACTCTATCATTACTTCCCTGTTAGATCTGCTAAGCACAGCCAGACCTGTAGACCCAATCCCTCGGGCATGAATGATGTCTTATGCGTACTTTCTAAATCATGTCTTATTCTGGCCACAGGGAAAAAATTAAAAAAAGAAAAGTTATCCACAATCATTTTCAAACCACTTGGGATCTATTGTAGGAAATAGGAAACTTGCAAAGGGCTTATTTGAATCCTGAGAGGAAGTGTGTAGCATAGGGGAGGGGAAGCCTTTGGAATCACAGAGGGAATGCTGGGGAGTCCCTCCTGTGTGCCTTCAGGCAAATCACTTAACCTCTCTGAACCTGCTGTTCCTCTGCTATTGTTACTGTACCATATAGACTAATAATGTCCCAGGAAGTGGTGTGTTCTATAACCTGACGATTCCAAAGTGCTGAACTTGCCTGTTTTTAGACCCTGGCCAGCATGTTTGCTCGGAATAAGGACCTTGATAAAAACAGTCATGTTCAGTCAAAATCATAGCAGCCTAAGAGGCATACAGGTAATCAGACCCTGTTTCCCCAGGCAGAACACTGCTGGGCTTTTCTTCTGAAGACACTCAACACTTCCCCATCTGTCTACATCCTTGTGGTGTTCCTTTAGTGGAAACCATAGCCTGCACTATCTATATAACCCTCTTCTTGCTTGCCCTCTGACTTTATCACAATCTGGTTCCCAGCGAGCCCCTTACTGGCCATCATTAAGGACTCGCCAATATCCTTACCCTTTCCTCTCCTTTCCTTATGCCTCTCTGAGGTTCAAGTGCGTTGTTTTTAATTTTTAAGAAATATTTCAAATATATACAAATTTTAAAAAATATACATCCATGTATAAGAGGTTTTTTGTTTTTTTGTTTGTTTTTGCTTTTGTTTTTGTTTGTTAGACGAGGTATAAGAGTCTTTTGTATTTGGCCAAATTTGCTTCAAAAATTGTTTTTAAAGATTTTATTTATTTGACAGAGATCACAAGTAGGCAGAGAGGCAGGCAGGGTGGGGGGGAAGCAGGCTCCCTGCTGAGCAGAGAGCCCAATGCGGGGCTTGATCCCAGGACCCCGAGATCATGAGCCGAAGGCAGAGGCCCAACCCACTGAGCCACCCAGGCGCCCCTTCAAAATTTTTTTAAATTAAATGGCATATTGCCAAAATAGTTGCCTTCCTTGTTCCTTCCCCAGTCCTCTCTTCTCAGAGGTAACCAGAACTCTGAATTTCCTCTGTGTCTCTCCTCCCTTGGGTTTGTGCTTCTGCTCAGTTGTATAAATTCATTAACAATATAAGCCTTTCGTTGTATTTCCAACATCTCCGTATTTGGTATCCTGTACAGATGGGTAGTGAGCAGCTTCCCCTCTCCCTGCACCTAGCACCGTGTTCTTTAGATTTATCCATTTTGAGTTCTACAAGCTAGCCCCTTGCCTTTAAGTGTTGTTACATGAATAAACCAGTGTATCTATTCTCCACTGAGAAATACTCGGGTTGTTTCCACTTTTCTCTGCTCCCTAAATTGCAGCACCCGATACAGTGTGTCTCTATGGGCACATCTGGGAGGGTAGTTCCTTAGTCCCCGGCTAGACACCTGCAAGGAGGACCTCTCTGTTGAGCAGAATGTGTGTCTCCAAGTGTACTAAAGTGTTGCCTGGCTTTTCTCCAAAGAGGTGGTGTCAGTTTCCACTCCCATCAGTAACTGTAAACACTAGACATTTGCGCCCTGCTCAACGGTTATCGACGTTATCAAACTTTTAAAACTGCAAATCGAATGAATACCAAATAGACTCTTTTCCTTTCCAAATTTGCATTCTTTTCTTTACCAGCCAGGGAGATGTTTTTTATATATATTTATTAACTGCTTGGACTTCCGCTTCTATGACTTGATCTTTCATATTCTTTGTCTAGTTTCGTTACCCATTTGTCTTTCTCTGACTGATTCTGGATTCCAGTTCTCAGGTATATGGGTTGCAAATGTATTTACCCAGGGTTTCAACTTTATGGTGTCTCCTACACATCTTATTTTAGAATATTTTGGGGGAGAATCTTTTACCATTTTTGTAAGGACTCTTTTCATTCTTCATGATTTTTTACCTTAGAAACAACTGATCTGATACTCACACATCCACACCAGCAGTTTTTAGGGGCTTCTTTTCCCATCCCTTTGTTTTCAACCTTTCTGTGTCATTTCGTGTTTTGTTTTGTTTTGAAGATGTATTTATTTTAAAGAGAGAGCGCATGCAGACATGGGTGGGGGGAGGGGCAGAGGGAGAGGGACACTCTCAAGCTGACTCCACGCTGAGTGCAGAGCCCGATGTGCTGGGCTCGATCTTACGACCCTGAAGTCATGACCTGAGTCAAAATCAAGGGTTGGACACTCACCTGAATGAGCCACCTCGGCACTCCCCTGTGGCTATTGTGTTTTGAGTGTATCATTTATGAATATCTTATAATGGTTCATTTTAAAATCCCTTCAGAGTTTCTGAATTTGGACCATCCAATTTTGTCTATGAGCATCATTGTCCTTACTGATACATTTGCATTTATTTCTGTCTCTCTATGTGTACAGTTGACTGTGCCGCTGCTTTTATTTCATTCCTAGAACGTGGTTGTCTTCATTACTGTTTGCTACCTTAGTAGTTCCCCTTCACTTTTTACCTTTTAGTAGTTACCCTTAAAATTTTAATACTTATTCTTGACCTAACATGAAGACTGAAGGTAATCAAAGTTTTACCTTCTGCTTTACTCTGATCGTCCCTCCCATTTTGTAAGTAATTATTGCCTGAAACGTTTATTCCACTTCTGGTACCTTCGAATTCATCACCGCCATCATTGTCACTACGATTATTTTATACCTTCATTGTGTGTTTCGTTTTACTGATTGTTTGTAACAATTTCTTTTTTCACTCTTGCATCTGCTTTCTTTATTTTTGTTGTGAATTTTTTTTCCTGATGGCATTTTTTTGCTAGCTCCTTCGGTGGACCATCCTATGTGTGAACATCAAATCCAAGTTCCTGGAATCTAGGACCTGTGCTATTGCCCCTCTCCCTCCCTGCCCCTTCCTGGGCAGCTTGGTACCACCTGTCTTGCTTACCACCTAGTCCATAGTTCCCCTTTCAGTTCTGACATCTAAAAAATCACTTTTCTTTCCTTTAAGCTCAGCTGTATATTTAAAATACTTATACCTTACCTCTTTCAGTTAATTTGCTAAAGTGGCCCACAGAATTCAGAGAAGCATGTTATTTACTGGTTTATTTAAAAGGATACAACTCAGTAACAGATGGAAGAGATGCACAGGGAAGGGCATGGGGGAAGGGCAGAGAGCTTCTGTGCCCGCTCTGGGAGCACCACTTGGTACCTCCAGGTGTTCACCAACCAGGAAGTTCTCTGAACCCTGTCCTTTGGGGGTTTTGTGGAGGCTTGGTTACATGGTCACGATGAATGAAATCGTTGACCGTTAGCTGTCAATTCAACCTCTAGCTCCTCTCCCCCAGAAGTCTGGGGGTGGGGGAATGAACGTTCCAATCCTTTTATCTCATGGTTGGTTCTCCTGGGAAGCAGTCCCCATCCTTAGGTATAGTCCAAGCCACCTCATTTACATGACAAAAGATACCTATAAAGCTCTCATCACTTAGGAAATTCCGAGAGTTTTATAGGAGCTCTGTGCCAGAAATGGAGATGAAGACCAAATACATAGTTCTTATTATAAATCACAATATCACATATGTTTTTTTTTTTAAATTACAGAGCACATGTTGGCTATATAAAAGAAAAACTAATTATATCCCTGCCATTCTCCAAGCTTCTCTTCCCTGCCAAGATAACCAGTGTTGCCAGCCTGGTGAATATTCCTTCCTTCTTGTAGTTCTCCTTGTGAGAAAACATACACAAACATATCTACAAAAATACAGAAAGTATGTTTGTTTGTTTAACCAAAACAGAATATGCAACTTATTATATTCAGTGAGCAGTATTTTATTATCCAGAATTTCTCAGAGTTGTTAGCCTGAAAGTTGTCAGATTATTTTAATCCACCATTTTTCAGGATCCCAACTCGCCTGTTTGCTTTCCATCTTTATGGATTCCAATCTTGAGCTAATTTTCCCATTTTTGGCCTTACTCTTTGGCCTGAGCCTCAGTCCTGTTTTTCAGGTTAGTCCTTTCTCAGAATCCACAAAGAATTCAGGTTCAAAAGTCCTCCTCCCTTATAAGATAGATCAGGGGAGAACTGAATTAGCATGTACTCTCATAGGAAAGGCCTGGGGCTCCGTGTGGTCCTTCCGGGCCTACTTGAGCCCACAAGGTTGCAAGGTGGTAGGCCTGGAAAAGATGTAATTTTGAAACCAGGTGTTTGATTAAACTGTCTGTGATTGCTAAAAACAAACAAACAAACAGAAAAAACAGACCCAAGACCTGTTTATCAAAAAATCAAGCTAGGACAATGATCTTCAACTCTTTTTTTGATGGTATTGATTATTGATTGTTTGTTGCTGAACATCAAAATCACTTGGGAAACTTTTAAAACACTTATTTCTAGACCCAGTCCTGAGATGTTCTGATTTAATTTGGATGGAAGCATGGGCATTGACATGAATTGATTCTCACATTCAGACCATGTTGAGACAGATCATAGCATGGGACTCACACGAGAACTTCTCTGCTTAGGCCTGCCGGTTCTCATTGCAGAACTTGGAACCATCCAGATTTAGCTATGGTGGAGTGAAAATAGCTCTGGATGTGGTGGGAGATGTTCTCGGGTCCAGTCCCAGCTTGTCACTTATTTGTCATGTGACCTTGAACAAACCGTGTCCCTCTCTCAGTCTCTGGGTTCTTATCTGTAAACGTGGAGATTATGGTCGTGTTTCAAACAGTGATTGTTAGGATCAAAAGATGAAGTGTTTCTGCCAGTTGCTGTTGTTGTTTTTAATAAGTTGTAAGTTTCTATCAAAATGTTGAGCATGAGGTTTCTTCCAGGTCTAAGATTTTTTTTGTTGTCTAAGTCATTGACCTTTTCCTTCACCTGGGCCTATAAATCCAGTGGAAAAAATACCGTTAAATATTCTGAGTGTTTTGATTTTCTGAAATACCTCCTTCAAAAGCTCTCCAAGGCTGGTAATTTAGGCTAGATTTAGCAAACTGACTTTTAAATAATGAAGGTAATTATTCAGGTCATTCTGATCCCTGGGTGATTCTCCCTCAGAAATGTCCAAATGATTTAACTCAAGAGCGGTCTTGAATTAAAATGATCTGCATTGTTGTTGTGGGTCTTCTCTTTTCTGATAGAAATATGAAGTTTATAAAGAGAATTCAGACCTTTGAAGGTGGGTCTGTAGGAAGGGCTATAAATACTGTGAGTAAACTTGCCTTTATAAATGGTTTAGTCTCTTAGTCAAAGCACTTAAATATTATGAAAGAGTAAAAAACCCATGAAAATTTAAATATCATTGAGAGAATGCTCCATTTGGACAAACCATGTAATTTTAGCACACCAAATTTTTTTTAGGGTAACAATTATATTCTTCACTCAGGCATAAGATCACCTGAGTGTGTTTTAGCTGTTTCTCAAGAGCGTTACTGTAGCATTTGGAGTGTGAGGAGACAACCCCTGGGAGGTGGTCATTTCAAAACTGGAAGTCATCCAGCATTATCCGCAACATCTCAATTGGAAGGAAATTACCAAAAATGAAGTCCGATCTTTTATCAGTTTTCATAAAAGAGATTTTACTTTTGGCCCTTATTAGCTATGTAAATGTCTCTCACTATTTCCTTAAAAAAATAAAAATAATTAGAAATGGCGTGTTTCTCTTCTGTTACAAACTGAAACACAATTGTGCATTGTCTAGCTGAGGTAAATGGACAAAGCTCTCATTTCATCCTTGTCTGAGGAGACAGGCTTACAGCACAAGGGGATCAACCCACCACTTCCTCCCCTTGGCAATGTTATGTCTTCAACACTAACTCGTGAAGGAGTGAGCTGCTGAGGAGACTTTGGTTTTGGCCAGCAAGTTTCTGCATGACCCTATTCTCCCTCAGATGAATGTAAAGGACATGAAAGACCTGTAGATCCTTCTTTATAGCACCCAGAAGATGTCAGAATGGGTTTTCTTCTTTCTATCTCTATTGTGTGTGTGTCATCATCCAGGAAGGAAGCAAGTATTCTTGGAGCTGCTAACTGTGTCACTTACTTACATTGTGTTGGGAGTTTGCCTAGATCATTCTGTTAATCTTCACAATCATTCTGTAAGGGAGGTGTTGTCATGCCTTTTACCAATGAGGGAACTGAGGCTTACAGTAACCTCAGCAAAGCCATCAGAGGGATGGGTTTGCATGGCCTGTGTTTTGTCCCTTACGTGAAGCAAGGAGAGTGTCATTTGTGAGCCCAAAATATGGGCACTATTTTCCTTGGGCTAAAGGGGTTTTTGTACCCTTTTGGATATTTGGAACTGAGGCTTTTCTAGCCATCCAGGAAGTAGATGAGGTATATCCAGGTCTGGCTTTGTTTCCCAATCTTTGACTTTCCCAGGTGAGGTTGGCTGGGTGTGAGACAGGTCCCATCTGTAAGTACAGGGAAAATTTAATTGCAAAGGTGAATGTTAGTGGAAATACCCAAGTAGTAATGAGGCAATGTTATGACCTGCTTGACTGTAATTGTTATCAATTCAAATGTAATGAGTATGATTGATTATTTCACTTATTCTTTTAACAAACATTTACTAATCATCTACCATCAGTCAGGTAATCTCAAAGGTGCTAGAGAGACACACACACACAGAAAGAGTGATGAACAAGACCGAAATCTTTACATTTATTGAGTACAGGACAGATGCCATGAGGATAAAAAGCCAATACCCATCTGCAAAGATTTTACAATCAGGTTGAAAAATCAAACATCGTTATCAGTTAACTTGACTCATAGATAATAAGACTACGTGCTAAAGGCACAGGCAGATCTCTAGGGGAGCACAGAATCAGATGGTGAAAGGCAGTGGCGAATTTTCCTAGTGGAGCTTTAAGAAGTTTGTTGGGGCTAAGATATTTTAAGTGTGCCTTAAATCATGGGAATGGAGATGCAAAGGGTTCTGGACTTGGCTGTAAAATCCTGGAGATCCCTGGAAGTAGTTACAAGTATAATCCTAATATATCTCAGGGTTCCAAATGGACCAGTCTCTCACGGTGTTATATTCCCAGGAACCAAAAATTAATTGTATTTCAAGTCTATACTTAGTTTCTTAAGGAAATGCCAAAGATGGAGGACATCCTTATTGCAGAGAAGGCATCACAAAAATTGCTCTCTCCAGATGACTGCCAGTTTGACCCACTGCCTTCTACCCAGAGGGCAGCTGCTCCTACAAAAACTTCTTTTTTTTTTTTTAAGATTTTATTTATTTATTTGACAGACAGAGATCACAAGTAGACAGAGAGGCAGGCAGAGAGAGAGGGGGAAGCAGGCTACCTGCTGAGCAGAGAGCCCAATGCGGCGCTCGATCCCAGGACCCTGGGATCATGACCTGAGCTGAAGGCAGAGGATTTAACCCAATGAGCCACCCAGGTGCCCCAAAACCTTCTTTCTTATTCTTACATTCACTACTAACTCTTCGACTCTTCCTAACTCCCAGCTCACACAGATTCTCTATTTCTCTTCTGACATTCTAGCTGTACTGTCTTGGTTCTTTTTCATGTATATCGTTTTAGCCCCTCTGACTTCTATTACTATTTTCTCTTGCTGGCCTGTTTGGCCAGATTGTCCTCAACAAAGGAGGTCTCAGGGATATCTCAGAAAGCAAGATATCTTTGTTCCTCTCCAGGGGGAGAACCAACCATTATAAATACTTACATATTAGTAATATCTTCTGTCCTTATTGCATGGGTGCTTTGAATTTATGCAGAGCTGTCTTCTAGGAATTCTGGTCCTGATGGAAGAGGCCTTGGATCCTGTCACTTTGTAACAGGTGTCTGCAGTGCTCCAGCCCAGCTTGCCTGGGCTTGCTAGGGCCCTACCTGGGGGGAGTGTAACGGTCTCCTCACCTGTCTTTCATCCACTCTAAACTTCACTGAGGGTTAGAAAAAACTGACTTTCTATTTTAGTGTGGGTGACACTAGCTGCCATGACAAATACATATAGATATTTCAGTGACTTAGCACAGTACAAGTTTCTTTCTCACTTTATTGTTCAATGTTTGTTCTGGGTTGGCCCCTGTCTTTCTTCCATGCAGTGATTCAAGGATCCAGGCTGTTCTAGCTTCTGCCGTTATGAATAAGTGTCTTCCAAGGTGACCCTCTTTCAATAGCCATCAGCCCAAAGGGAGAAGATCACAGAGGAGCACAGATGGGTTTTTATGCAAGGCTAGGAAATTGTAACTCTTCTTGTTTTCTGCTGGCTACAACGCAGGCACGTGGTGTCTTAGGTTGGGTTCCCCGGAAGCGGGCCCTGGATGACAGTTGATGTGCAGGTGATTTCTTTAGGAAGAGTTCCCAGGAGAACCCATAGAGAAGCAGACAGGACTGCAAAGGGGATGAGGATAAGCATGAGTGTCACTTCAGACAAAGTCCCCCAAATTGCAGTGCTTGGGGGGGGGTTCTGGAGAGTAAATTACACCTTAGAGTAGGTCCCATTTCAAGACGAGGGGTCCAGGCTTTCATACACTGGCTAAGGGCTCCCCATGGGGTCGCATGAACCCCCAGGCATTTCTGTGTGCTCCGTTAATCAATGACAGGCTTCCAAAGAAAGGGGCAGGAGGAAACCCCTGGAATCAGGCACTCTGAAACAAGTGGATGGATGTGCAGGAATAGTAAATAGAATCCAAGGGGATTGGGCAAAGCATGGATACCGTCTACTTCCTGTGGCTACACTTAATGGCAGGGAGAGCTGGGAAATGCAGTCTGCTTGTATCCTCAGGAAGAAGAGAAACATGGGTCTAGGTGAAAGAGAGCAGTGTCTCCATGTTTGCTTTCACATGCCACTCTGCCCAAATCCCTCTCATCTCTAAATCCGGTAAACACAAGAAATGACTATTGCATCGGAGTTTCATGGGTGGGTGTGGTGGGGGAGGCAGGGGTGACATGGGGACAGGGAAGAGGAATGCCTCCCTTCTGGGTGTAATCAAAATCGTACAACTTCGCTCCTATCTGCAGCGACAGAGACTTCAAAAAGAAACACTCCAACCACTTACTAGCTTTCTTTGGGCCTGCTCTGCAGATCCCCCTACCTACTAACAGGGGAGCACGGGGAACTTGCTGCGCTGGGAGTGTGGGGGCTGGGGAAGGGCTCTGGCTCCCACAGCCAGTGCTGCGGGAGCCAGAGCTCCTGGTTCTGGTTCCTACCAAACGCCTTGGCCTCACCCCCTGCCTACTTCCGGTCGCTCCCGATACTCCAGCCATCGGGCTGCTCTCTGTGCAAGGGGTCTCCTCCCCTCTTGAGAGCCGACTCCCTTCCCTGCAAACTCTTCACTCTTCGAAGCCCAGCTCACGGATCGCTTCCTCCAAGCGTGCTTTCCCCAGGCTGCGCAGATGACACTTGCTGCGTGTCTTGTAAACGGAAATGGTAATGATGGCGACTCTTCCCCTGAGCACGCTCGCTGACCTTCAGACGCCATCTCACTTCGTATTCACGCTTCTCTGGAAGAGGAAGTGCTATTCCCATGTCCCAGGCTGGTGGGGAGGAGGTTGGGCAGTAAACTGGACGGCAGTACTCTGCGCGAGAGGCCGAGGTTGGAGGCGCCTGGGTGGCTCAGTGGGTTAAGCCTTTGCCTTCGGCTCAGGTCATGGTCTCAGGGTCCTGGAACCGAGCCCCGCATTGGGCTCTCTGCTCAGCCTGGAGCCTGCTTCCCCCTCTCTCTGCCTGCCTCTCTGCCTACTTGCGGTCTCTCTCTCTCTCTGTCAAATAAATAAATAAATAAGTAAAATTTTTAAAAAAGAGTCCTAAGCTGAATAATCCAGAATATGATCATGTTTATCTTTTAAGGGGCCATCCAAATGAAACTATATGCATCTATGTGTGTATATCTATGCACATCCATCTCTTTCCCCCTCTTCCCCCTTTTTCTGTCTCTCTCTCTTTTTCTCTCTCACCCCAAGAGGTCAGAGAGTTCAATTCAAGAAACAGTTCCCTGGCACGCTGCCTCTCTCTCCTATAATACTCACCATCTTTCTGTATCTGTTTTCCTTGCCTTTGTCTGTCTCCCCCTCTGATGCTTCTCTCCCTCCTTCCTCTATCCCCTTCTTCTGAGGCCAGAAAGCCTGCATGGTCCTTTGGTCAGCATTGTCTGTTCAAACTCCTAGCAAGGCAGGCTGTGTCATTGGCCCTCATTTCTGCAGAGAAACAGCTTGTTTAAATCTCCAGCCAGACTCTGTCCCCTTCCCAGGGCCAGGGTGATGGATGGAGGCAATTATGGCCAGTGTGCTTCCATTAGGGCCTCACCAGCCTCAGGTATTGTGGGACCTCTGCAGGGTTGGCTAATTATGGTGTGGAGCAGTAATGGGAGGGGCCCCCAGCAGTGGGCTGGAGAGCAGAACCTCAAAGGCTGAGCATTGGGACTTGGCTGTGGTGCAGGTCCAGCACATTCTACCTGCGGCTCACTTGGGGCCTTGCACCTCCAGGGCTATGCCCTGCCCTGTCTGGGGGACTTCACGCCCACTTTGGGGCATGCACAAGCTTTGAACACATCTCTTGGCCAGGAGTTTGAGCTTTGGAATGGGGCTGTCTGGCTTCAGCTCTCGACCTTGTCATTTGCTAGCTGGGTGAGCTTGGGCAAGGACTTACTCTTTGTGCTTCTGTTTCCTCATCTGTGAAATGGGTGCAAAAAAATGGGACCAATCGCAAATAGTTATAAGGGTCAAATAATGCAATTCGGGAAAGGTACTTAGTAGGGTCGCTGATACATAGAGCTCAAGCAATGCAAATTATTATCATGGTATCAGTAGACCACTTGGTTCAGCTCTCCCATTAAACTTGGCAGGTGGAAACTAAGTCCATTTTACAGTGGAGGAAACAGAGGCTCAGTCATAGGAAATGATGCTGAGGGAGGGTAGGAAGGTCAGGATGGGAGCTGAAGGATTTAAATCCTGAGCTCAGTGCTCCTTCCCCTGTCCTCTGCTGGGTACCTTCTGGCCACCCTAAACTTTTCTTTCTGCCAGGATTGCCACATTCTCCTTTGCCTCTGAACTTTTGTTCCTGTCCACTCAGTACAGAGTCTGAAATCTCACAGTCTATGGGAGTGGACTGGGCATGTCCAAGTTCACAGTTCACAGGGGCCTGGTGCTTGGGACCCTTAACGTCTGGTCTCAATTCTCCTTCTAGTATTTTATGTAATTTTGAGAAACCCTTCCCCAATCCAGGCTTCGGTTTCCCTGTATGGAAAACTGCCTCGGCAGTTCCCCTTCAAGATGTGTGTTTATCCTGCAGAGATGAGGGCTGGAGACAACAGCACGGTTTACTGCAACCTGCCCGTAAGAGTGACAAATTGGAACAATCTCATTATCTATCAAATGATTGTAACAAATAAAGATAATGGAGGGGGAACTTGGCCTGCAGACCTGAGAACATGAGGAAACGTGGAACTATGCATTGTTAAATGCCAAAAGCAAGCCGTGTAATTGTATATACAGCACAATCCTATTTATTTAAATAGTTTGTCCCTAATCTCTACATGGGTATGTGGACATAAAGACAAATGCATTTAAGATAAGTCTAGGGGCACTTGGGTGGCTCAGTTGGTTAAGCATCCGACCCTGGATTTCGTCTCCAGTCATGATCTCAGGGTTGTGAGATCGAGCCCCGTGTCGGGTTCCGCACTCAGTGCAGAGTCTGCTTAGGACTCTCTCTACCTCTCTCTCTGCCCCTCCCCCCGCTCATGCTCTCTCTCTCTCTCTCTCTCTCTCTCTCAAATAAATAAATTTTTAAAATAAACATCTAGAAGGCTGCACAGAAGGCTCTTTTTAATAGTTACTTCTGGGGAGAAGAAAGGGACGGGGTTGTGGATACTGGGGGGGCTTTCACTTTTTATTTTATACATGTTGGCATAGCTTTAATGTTTATGATATTGCATTAATATGTAATTTGTTCTTCCCTTTTTTTTTTTTTTTTGTAATGAAATACAGAGGTATGAGCTAAGGGTTCTCTCAGCTTCAGCCACAGCCTAGGTTGTATGACGGAGCTGCAGTTCAGAGTGGGGACTGAGCTCACTCACACCATGGGTCCTCCTTACCCCGGGTTGGGGAAGGTCTTGGGCCATAAAGAGCATCCCAGGTGTTTGCCACTCCTGACTCTTCTCAGGGACCCAGTCTGGTGGATGGCCTGGATCTGGGCTTGTGGGAGAAGTCTGAGGGACCAGGAAGGGCAAGGCGACTCTCCAGCTTTCTAGCCATGGTCCTTTAAGGCTGGTGGATCCAGAACTCATTCTGGCCACTTGTGCCCTGGTGGCCCCCGAGGCCACAGTCTGAGGTATCAGGCCAGATTTATTTCTCTTCCTGGTCCCCAGCAGTTCTTTCTGCTTACGTGTCCCAGGGGATTGCAGGGGCCTGAGCTCCAGGAAAGATAGAAGAAAAAGGGGCCTCCAGAAACATTCTGAGGCAAGTGCGACCCTTCCAGCCAGCATAGGCTGGTTACCTCCAATCCCCGGGAAAACCTGCTGGATTTCAGAAAAATCGATTGATTTCTGCTCTCTGTCACTTCAATCTCTTCTTAAGAACTGGTTTTGTTGGAGTTGTTTTCGATGTCACAAAGCTTAAAAGGGCCTCCAGGGCAATGGGTCATTGACCTGGTCTTCCAGGAAGTATCCTGAATAGGAGGTGAAATGATTTTCTGATAATACCCCAAATTAGTCTACCAGGGACATTCCGGCCCTCTATTATACCTCACCCAGCTCTCGGAGTGTGTTTGTCCCGAGGATAGTTTTCTTCCTTGTAAGATGTACTGCTGTGGAACAGTCCTTTAAGGAACAGAGAGATGGAAGAACAGAGGTTGGCTCCTTGGCCATCAGTAGTGAAGGAGGAAGAACAGGTGAACGCCATAGCCAAGTGCAAGTTCACTGTCCAGCTTTCATGGTGTGTGGATCCTCTCCCTCCCAATCTCATTTCCCAGTTCCCTTGTTTTTGTTCACCTCCTTTCCTCTCTTCCTAAACCTCCCATTTTTTTTTTCTTGACTTGGTCTCTCCCTTTCTCCCTGGGTCTCTTCTTTTTTGACCAGGGAAGCCTGTCAGTCTGTGTCTGTCTCTCCTCTCTCTGACTCTTCCTCTCATTGTTGGCTCTGCACCCTTGCCTTGCCTCTACCTTAATTTGTCATAATTAGAAAATTAACTACATTTACATCCTTGCTGTATTTTTAGTATTTAGTGCTTTCTGTGCTGAATTTAGTATTTAGTGCTTTCTGTGCAGAGGAAACAAGAGTGCATATTTCCTCCTTTTCAGGGTGACAAGAAAATTACAACCCAAACAACAGCCCTAAAGTAAGATGATTTCTGTGTGGGATTCCTGGGTGGGTGTTTTTTTTTTTTAGGGGAGGGGGAGGAGAACCCTTGATAAAGGGGGTTCCCATAACCTCTGGGAATGTTAAAGTTTTAACTCTAACTCTGATTTCAGACTTCGATTAATTTAATGATTATATATTAACTACATTGCTGAAATAGAAGTAAGAGGGGTTCCATTTGGCGGATCTGGCCCTTCCTTCTTTAGAAACCCAGTAAGTGGTGCTCTCTTCCTGTCAGGATGTTCTGGGGGTGTGAGAAAGACAGAGAAGTGGCCCTAGAGTTGAGAAACCCAGGCTTGAACCCTTGCTCAGCTGTGGAAGAGTTGTGTGACTCTGGGCAAACCAGTGTCTCTGAGATTCAATTGCTTCTTATGTGGAATGAGATCAATAAAGTGACTCTGTAGACTTGTGAGGATAAAGTAAGAAAAATTATAAGAAAATGTATGACTCACCCTAGGGGCTTAATAAATATGAATTAATTGTCCTTTCTTGCCCTTTCCATGCCTCTCTCATTCCATCTGATACACGTGGAACTACCCTGGACTCTGGGGATTTGTGG
Organism: Enhydra lutris kenyoni; assembly: GCF_002288905.1. Classification (NCBI taxonomy): domain Eukaryota; kingdom Metazoa; phylum Chordata; class Mammalia; order Carnivora; family Mustelidae; genus Enhydra; species Enhydra lutris. The sequence continues at coordinate 17,710,959 of NW_019154090.1, read as the reverse complement.
TATTCTAGGCAGGACCAATCAACTCAACCTCAGACCGTCCTACAAAATTCAGTTTAAATGTCACCTCTTTCAGGAAGCTCTCCATGACTTTTTACTTCCCAGGCTGGTTTGGATGGGCTCTCTTTGTCTCCACAGCACTCTGTACTTGGCCTGACTCAGTTTTCTGTGTCTGTCTCAAGACTGTGCCTTCCCCTAGGCATAGGTGATGTCATCTTCATTTCTGTTCAGTCCCCAGGGCAGAACAGAGTCCTCTGGCAGCCCACAGCGAACATGGAAGCCTCTATGAATACTGGCACTGGCTTGGACACTTAACGCCTTTATAATTCTATCATTTTGACCTTGTAACTGTATGAGGTGACCACTATTATTATTCTCATTTTACAAACGAGGAAACTGAGTCTCATAGGGATTAGGTAATTTACCCAAGATCACACATATGGCAATTAGCAAAGATAGTTTTGAACCCAGGCAATCTACCTCCAGAGCTCATGCATGCCACCACTATCTCATACCACAGAAGAAATAAAAGAATGAGTGAATAAAAGAATAAATGCCTGAGTCTCATGGCCTTAGAGGACCAACTCGGGGTCTAGTGATATAATTAACTTCAGTTTGAACTTGGCCATAGTGAAGTCATAGCAGCCTGAGAGACTAAATCCTTGACACTTTCCTCCTCTCTGGTAAGAGATTTGAATAGCCTAAAATCCCTTACCTGTCTTGATAAATACAAATACAAAGAAATAAATAATGCAAGAGCTTTTCCCCCCTCGCAATTGAGATTTTGCAGTCATAATTCTGCTCCTAGCCAGCAAATTCAAGGAAGTAGGGAAGGGGGGATGATGTGGCTTCTTCAGCAGTCCAAAATAAATTTCCCAGGATAATTACCAACCAGAGTAAATTCCATAAATTTGATTTAATTGGCACCAAGCAAATGATACAGGGAAGGAAAATATTCTTCTCCTTAAAGTCATTGGGGGTATCTCAGAAGCAGAAGACGGAAACATCAGGATAATGTAGAAGCTAGCAGCAACCACTAGACAACCTTCACATTTGGGATAAGGGAAGAAAGGGCCTCCATTTACTGGCTTTCTCATCTGTGTCTGATGCTCTACTGGAAACTTACATATTGTCTAGTGTAATTTGTATGACAAGCTTGAGAGGTAGGTATTATTGGCTCATGCATCTGTTAGCTATTACCATAAAACAGACCATCCCACAACCCGGTGTCTTAAAACAACCCGGTGTCAATAAACAATAGTTTATCATCAGTCACATGTCTCTGAATTGGCTGGAGCTTGACTTGTTCAAACTGAACTAACCTTGCTTCTTACTGAAAGTCTGTAGGTTGGTTGATGTGGCTCTGGTTTACATATCTCTCTTCTTCTCTTGTTATCAGTCAGCTAGCCAGACCATGTTCATCCTCGGTTGATAGCACTTCCATTTGTATATCACTAGCCAAGAAAGTCACACAACCAGTATAAAACCAAAGGGTAGGAGAGTATACTCTACCCATGATGAAGCCATGGCTAGGGTATGGATGCAGGAAAGATGTTGAATTGAGGACATTAGTTCAGTAATACAAGAATTATTACCTTCAGTGTGGGGATGGGCAATTTGAGTTCAGAGAGGTTGAATGAAATGCTCCTATCACACAGATAGTAAAGTGTGGATATGAGATTCAAATCCAGGGTTATTGGGCCCAAAGGCCATGCTTTCCCTCCTGATTTTGACTCTTAAAAAGAACTCTATGGATCCTAACTTCAGGACCTCGTTGAAATCCTCCCTGACATCAATCCTTGTCCTCCTGTGTCCTAGAGTTCATCTCAAGTGAGTGAGAAGTTGAACAAAATTTAGGATTCATGTCTTATTTAGATATCCCACCCTTTCCATGTCACTCACACCTTGACCTTTCTTAGATTCATTGCATGCAAAACCAAGGTCAATTACCAGCTCTGCTACCCCTGTCCTCACTCCACTGACATTCCACTGGTAGATCCATCAAGGGAGGGTCTCCCTGGATCACATCCTATACTGGATGGTGCCGGATGTGTCCTGGCGTTGTCCAGTGTCCTGAAACAACCCACTGTGAGCCTGGCTTAGTGAATCCAGCTGTAGGCAATTAACAGCTCATGCTTGACAGGCCTCATTTGCTTCAGGAAGCTTCTGTTCTGGCTCTCTGCCTCAAGTACACTTGGGAACATGAAATATATGGGTAACTGTTAGTAACTGTAAGCAAACTCTCAAGGCTTACAACATTTTGCTATGTGCATGTCAGAAGCAAGGGATTGGTGTGGCAATTCACAAAACCTCACAAGGGAAGTCAGTAAGATTTTTGTATGGTGTTTTGCAGTTTGTGAGCCCCTTCCACACACAACATCTGCTCTGTGGTGTTGTGGCCAGATTATTGTCCCCATTATACAGATGATGAAACTGAGCCTTGGAAGACATTTCCTATTCCATGATCATAGACCAGCACTAACTGAAGACACAGGGTTATGGACTCTGGGTTATCCACATTTCTCCTTCCATTTGTCCTCTCAACAAATAGATTTTAATTAATTGATTTAAAGTTCTTTGGGGGTCCAGAGAGGAAAAAAGCATGGTAGTATACCTAGAAGTTTGCAATTATGCCTATGAATGTTTGGGGAGGGCAAGGCAGGTGAGTACACAAGTAGGGATGATGGAGGACAAGAAGAATCAGCTCTGAGCTTCATCCATTCATTGATCCAACAAACATATATCAAATGTCTCCTATGTGCTAGGTACTCTGAGTAGCACAGGTGATATGAGAGTAAATAAAGCAGATATCATTCCTGCCTCATCTAGAAAAGAGCATAGTTATTAGAGAATTAAACAAGAATGGTGCTCACAATCAGATCAAAATCAGATTTTGATGAATGCTGTTTTAACAGCCAATGAATAAAGTACTGAGATGGAATAATGGGGATGAGGGAAGGGTCCTACTTAGGAACATGATTAGAAAAGACTTCTCTGAAGATGCGACATTTAGGTTGAGACCTGAAGGCTGAAAAGTCACCCAGGCAAAGGGATGGGATATGGTGTTCTAAGCAGAGAAAATAGCATGTGCAAAGGGCCTGTGGCCAGAAAGAATTTGCCTTGTGGGAGGAAGTGTAAAGGTGCCCAAGTGGCTGAAAAAATGTGAGTAGGGAAGTGATAGGAAGTGAGATGATAAAGGGGAATGATGGGTCTTATAGGCCCACTGCTGGGAATTTGTCTTTCTTCTTTGTATTATCAGTTGTTTGGCAAAGAATCTGGTACAAACTAGGTGGCCATAAGTGGGTGTCCTAGATTAGATACCCTGGAAGCAGATCTCAAGACAAGAAAGTGAGTGCTAGTAGTTTACTTGATCCCAGGAAGCACCAGTACAAGAGCAGGAAGAAGATGGGGAAGAAAGGAGCCAATACAGGTGCAACATGGAACAGGCTACTGCAGTGGGCAAGTGGGGCTCCTTGGGAAACCTTCAGGAGACAGAGTCCAACACTCTTAGCTATTCTAACTGAGGTGCAAAGGAGCTGGAGTGTTTTTGCACCAACTGCCCTCAGTCACTGGTTGAAGGCTGCTCCTGGTGGGGTAGGAGGTATGAACTCTTACTTCCAGCTTGCCTGAGGGCCAAGCAGGTAGTGTCTCAGGAGTTTTCATCTGAAGGTGTTCAAGTCTGTGCATAGGAATTGGCAGTGCTGAGGAACTATTGGGAGGGTGCTTATAGTGTTTGCTGCAGTGGACATCCAAGATCCCTTCTATAAACCACGATATATTGGGAGGATGAAGGGAGCAAGGACAAAGGAAGGAGGAAACACCACAGGTATTGGCAGAAAAGAGAAGAAAGGCCCCACACTTTGGGGAACACCCTCCCCAGAGATGGCACTGGGGAGTAGCTGGCCCAGGTGCTTGTTGAGACCAGAGAAGCAGGCCATATCCCTGAGGGTCACATTCTTGTCTTCATGGGAGTAGGCTTTTCTTCTCAGCTCTCCTTTTGGGGTCAGTCACGGAGGCTTCTCCTTTGTGAGGCTGAGAGCGATCAGTTCTATTTCCTTTTAGAATGAGAGCTCCTCTTAAGATCAGCTGTTAAGACAATAGGGAAGGGGCAAAACAAACCCATTCCATGGGTGTCCCATACCAGGCACTTTTTACCCAATTCTGAGGGAATAGGTTGGACTTAGGGACCAGACCAGGGATGTAGGAAACCCCTTCAGAAGCACATTCAAAATAAGAACTTGTGTTCTCTACAGAATCTTAGGTGATTAATGAGGAAAATCATATAGTCCTCCCTTGGCTATATAGGTAATAAAACCCAACATTACTGAGCTTGTTTTTGTAGCTTGTGAAAGGCTAGCTAACAAATGATCTCATTTGCTCCCACAACAACCCAGGGAAGCAAATAATACTGTTAGTCCCACTTAACAGATGAAGGAACTGAGGTTCAGGAAGCATTAAGTGCTTTGCCTCAAATCCCGCAGGCAGTGAATAGCAGAGACACTGTGTTTTTCTTCCAGTGACAGTGAGCTCTTGACCTTAGGGACACGTCAACATTTTTACAATGAAATGACAACTGATTCACTATAGTACTATTTATAATAAGGATATTGAAAATGACTTATGGATACCACAATAGAGAATCAGATGCCATGGAGCCAGTAAATTTGAGGGTTGAGGTCCATGAACGTGGGCCTCATGAGAGACCCATGAGAAGCAGCTCACACAATTGTAGTGCAGGGCAGGGTCAGCAGATTTCTGCAAAGGGCCAGATAGTTACCTGTTTGAGACTGTGCAGGCCCTTCTGTCTCAGTCACAATTACTCAACTCTGCCATTGTTTTTAGTGAACAAAAACAGAAGCAAAAAACAGCCGCAGACCATTTGTAAATGAATGGGTGGAGCTGTGTTACAATAAAACTTTATTTACAAAATCACGCAGGGGACAGATTTGGCCTCCAAGCATGGTTTGTACTGATTCCTATTGTGGACACTTCAGAGATGGTATTTCTATTTCCGTCACTAGATGGCGCACCTCCATTAGCGAGGTGAAATGGAGGCCCGGCGGCCAGACTGGGAAAGGAGTGGATTCTGGCAGGAATTACCCTACGTGGGTGGGACCCAAGAGCCAGTATAATTCAAATGACAGAAAGCACGCGTACAGGCACCCGCACACACACAGACACACAATATTTAATGTGTTCAGGCACAGTTCCAGGCAATAGTGTGCTGGTAAATATTTTATTCTTAAAAGAAAAAGAAAGAAAGAAAAAAAAACACCTTGATTTGTAGCTTTGTTGATTTCTGTAGTGAAATACTCACATCACGGCTGTTTTCAAGCTACTAACTTGCCATCAATCTGTTCACAAGGTTCCTAACGTTAAATAACAGAGTCTCGAAATCTCCCAAGCCAATACAAGCCAGCTTCAGCGCACCACTGGCACAAGATCTTTTATGTTCTTACGTTCGTTGTTTTTATATTTACCTGCTGGGGTAGGCAATACATAATAATAGCAACGACTAACATTTGTGGAGCAGTTGCAACATGCAGATATTCTGCTAGGTGCTTTACATATATTGCCTTATTTTGCGGTCTTCACAACTCTATGTAGCTATAACTATCAGCCCACTTCACAGATGAGCAAACTGAGGCTTAGAGAAATTCAGTAATTGGCTCAAGGTGATATCACCAGGATTCAGCTATTGCAGTTTGACTCCTAAGGGCAAGCATTCAACCAGACCATACTGCTTTGCCTATGCTGTGGTAGGGGGAGGTGTGGGTGTTTACATCTGTTTATAGCTAAGGAAAAGGGTTCTAAAAAGTCACTGACCTATCAGACAGCTAGTTGCTGGTCACATTAGGACTAGAACACAGTTCTTCTTGACTTCACTGTCTATGTTTTTTTCCAAGTGCTAAGGAGCTAGAGAGTGGGCTGAGTTTAATCATTTATTAGTTACCGAGGAGATGCATCTGAGGTATTGAAGGAGGAGAGGAACCCAGATGGACAGAGGAGAGGGAGACATGTATTCTTATTGAAACAGAAACATGCCCAAAGCAAAATAAGTTAGAAAGTAGAAAGGAGCAGAACTATATGCCACCTGGAAGGTAGTGAGAAGGTTTTCTTGGTTGAGTCAGAAAGGGTGAGCTGGAGAGGATAGGGGAAAAAGAGAGAGGTAGTGAGGGGTCTGGTTTTTTGAGTTGCTAAATTATAGGGGGGCATGCAATGCTCTTCCAAGCAGAACAAGTGTGGAGGGTTGGAGCCACGGAGACTGATGGGGGTAGGACTCAGAGCTGACCACTGAGGATGCACCAGGGATGAGGTCAAATGTCTGGTGTGGAAGGAGGCGACAGTGGACTTTGTAATGCCCTCCCTCCCTCCCTTCTGCTTGTATGTGGGAGCAGGGGTTTTCAGGCTCCTCGGGATATTGCATGTAAAGGAAAGAGCATCGGACTTGAAATAAATACAGATTTGAGCTTCAGCTCTGTCCGTTACCAGCTGCATGACCTTGGGCAATTTCATTAATTTCTCTGAGCTTCTGTTTATTCATCTTTAAAATGAAATAATGAATGTTAAGACATCTAGCCCAGTGTCTGACACACAGTTGGAAGTCTAGTAATCTTGGCTCATTCATCTGTTTCCAAATGCTGATGTCTTTGGTGGGGGGGAGGGATGGGGCTGCAATATTTCCATGGTCTTTGTAACACACACACACACACACACACGCACGCACGCACGCACGCACGCATACATGCATGCCAGGAGTGCTGGCCCAGGCCCTGACTATTCTGTTTTACTGAACTCTTCTGTAAGGGCTTGACTGAGAAGAGACTATGAGTGGAAATGAAGCTGGGCTTTACCTTTCAAGCACTGAGCATATTTAGAAAAGGTGTAAGAAATAATATCAGTTGTGTATACACACTTTTCACCTGCAGAGGAAACACTCATGGATATAGACTTTGGGAAAGCTGACCTCACATCTCTGTGCCACTTATTCCATTGCACGATGGGAGCTGAGGAACACTTGTGGGGGCAGCAAATTTCAAAATATCCTTAGTTTCCTTAACTGTCCATCATGGTGAGATCATCTAGGATCTCATTTACCCAGAAATCTCTTGCTCAGCAGCCTCAGTTGTCTAGAACACATCTCAGAACAAAGAAAGAAGCAAACTATATCCCCTCCATTTCACCACCAATACAGGCATACAAACTCATTTGTGGGGGTGCCTGCGTGGCTCAGTGGATTAAACCTCTGCCTTCAGCTCAGGTCATGATCTCTGGGTCCTGGAATCTAGCCCCGTGGCAGGCTCTCTGCTCAGCAGGGAGCCTGCTTCCCTCTCTTTCTCTGCCTGCCTCTCTGCCTACTTGTGATCTCTCTCTGTGTCAAATAAATAAATCAAATCTTTAAAAACAAAACCAGAACCAAAACAAAAAACCAAACTTATTTGTGGAAAAGGTACATGTCCTCAAATTCACAGACTCCGAATGGATCAGACATCTTCTTTGTAGAGCAGAACCTCAGCTCTTCATTCAGAACATAGTTTTATGTTAATATAATTTGGATGAGAATGGTTATCAGGTTTTCCATCCCAGAGGAGATTAGAAGCAATTGATTAAAAGGAACAGTGGGTTTAAATTTCCTAGAAGCAAATTCTTTGAAGGCAGGAAGAAGGATCCTCTGATACTTGATAGTGGAGGGAGAAGGTGACAAGGCAATTTCAGAAGTGGGATATTTGGAGCCATTTGGTGCAGGAGTAAATAGTTCTCCACACTTTACTGGATTTGAGGGTATTGCTGTCTCTGAGCACCATCTTTCATGATCATCTCGAGCTCATTCAAGTCACCTAGAAGAATTTAAATGGTACTTAAGAAGGTAGGGCATTGGTCAATTCATTTTAGAAAGTCTTCTCTCCAAGATACTATTTCCCCCCTAGTTATCCTTAAAAGAAGTACATCTTGTCATATGGAAATTTTATATGCATGGACAAATCCCTCTCCTGGTAGGGTCAGATGCTGGGGCATTGCCGTAGTATCTTCAGTTCCTTCTGATTAGCTGGTAAAGGTGACAACCCTCTGTGTAAAACAGGCCTTTGCTCATCTGCTCTAAAACACTCTCTTCTCACTCCTTGGTCATGAGATTTGATGAGCAAATTCATTTCCACCATCTCCCTTTATGAATTTGTGCACTTTGATTAGGACCCTTTTTAGGTGACTTCTTCACAGATTGAGGCAGTTTGATTCTTAAAATCTGTTCTTCCCCATAGGGCATTCTACCGTTGCCTACCTCTTGCCCCTTTATTGCAGCTATGATGCCTCAACACTTTGACTGGGGGGCATGTCCTCTCTGAAGACTTCTTTGAGGTGCCATTTTTGTCCAAGTAAGTTAGTGACACATTCTTTACTGCTACATGTGCCTCTACTCATATCTGTTTCATTGTTTATGATCTCTTTCCTTTAAGAGAAAGAAAGTTCTTTAAAAGGAAGTAGTGAATCTTAGGCAGGTCTGTGCTTTTGGAATTTAAGAGTGCCTATGGCTGCTCCCTCCAAGAGAACCTGCTACAGGGTGACTGGTAGCCTCCTGGCTGTAACTTTGGCCTCTCCCTGTGACTCAGACTAAGGCTGAGCTTCCTCTGGACTGCTTCTAGCCCCACACCAAACATTTCAAGAGTCTAGAGACACATCATTCCTGCCCCAAATGGAGCTCCTCCAAGGGGCAAACTTTGGGTTTTCTCCCTTCACCTGGATGACACTATCTCAGGCATGCCTGTGATCTGAGCTCTTCCTCCCCAATCCTGCCTTTCTTGTCCCACAGGTGTCAGCCTTGAATCTGTTTGAGGGCTCTCCTCATCTACTCTTGCTCCCTTTCTCCTTCAGAGGCATTTCCTTCAGTCATGTCCTGTACATCTAAGCCCATCTTGGTATCCGCTTCTCAACGCCCAAACCAAACTCACAGAGTATCTGTTGCATAGTGGATACCAAAAAACATCAGTTGAGTTGAACTTATTTGGGTTTTATTGGTCACCAGACATGGTCTTCGATAAAGTATCCCTCCCATATGGGGATTGTATAGTTAACATGGCTAATCACACAACACCAGCCAATGCCTCCTTAAACCAGACTGAACTGTGTCTGGATGACTTGTGATCCTCACCACGGAGATTCATTTACTGAGTAGTGAACCCACTGATACCCTCAGAACCTACTGAGATATTTAAGCCCATGTATCCATGTGTGAGTGGCCCTTGATGGGTGTATCTTGAGTTATTGTATCTGTTTTTTCATAGTTTTATTTTTCTGTCACTGCTTCACTATCGATTTTTTAAAATACTGGAGCTGGGAGAGACTTCAAAGATCATTCATAAGGAGATCTTCAGAGCATATAATCGCCAGGCACTAGTCAGGTGCTGGGAATTCAGGGGTAGATATGAAACAGTCCTTTCCCTGAAGGTGGGAGCAAATTCCAGCTCCTCATTTGACAGATAGACAAACCAATGTGGCAACATTTCTCAGCAGAACCATTATGAAAAGGAACATACAGGAAGTCAAAATATAATGACAGCAACGGATTTCTTCAAGATGGGCAGGTGTGGATCCGCTCTGAACCTTTAGAGCGCCTTCTGGGCCTTGTGTCTGAGCCAATTCGTGATGGCATAGAATCACCTGCATCCCCAGCCCTCACAGGAAGCTCGAGATTTCTGTAACTAATCAACATACTGAAAAAGATGTTACTGTGTGCTGACTCCATCAACAGGGACCTCATGCTGCTCATTTAATTGTTGATTTACCCTTACGAGAGAATAAGGAATGCAGTGACTTGTGAATGATGCCAGGCATTAGCTTGGAGGAGTATTGCCTTTCGTGCGTGGTGCAGAGTAATTGGGGTCTGGAGACCTGGGTCTACTCCCAGCTCTGTCACTAAGTCTCTGTGTGACCTTGGGCAGGACATTTAACCTCTTTATACTTCAATTATCTGCAAAATTGGATCATAATAAATAGTACCTCATTGCAAAGTTGTTAGTAATAAGGGCGAATCTCTATATGAAATCATTTTATAAATAATTCAGCACCATGTAAGGATATGAGATAGTAATTATCAATTTTATGCTGGCACATTCTTTGGCAGGATCATTTATTTGTTGAGTACGCACCTTTGTAATGCTACGTGTCAGGCACTGTTCTAAGTATTTCATAAATCTTCCCAACAACGTGAGTTGTGTTATATGAGGTATGTATACTATTATTATCATGATTTTACAGATGAAGAAAGTAAGGAACAGGGACATTGAATGACTGGCTTAAGGTCACACATCTAGTAAATGGCAAACCTGGGATTCTAACCTAAGCAAGTTGATTCTATAGTCCATGGGCATAGCCACTACACTGAAGGACAGAATGTTCTGGCTTTCTTTCAAACTGGAAACTGGGAAACAATATAAACAGACACAGTCCTGCCCTTAAGGTACTTATAGTCTGGTACCTGGAGGAGGGAGAGAGATAAATAAAGTATAATGTCTTCATCATGAGAAGTGATTATGTCCACAGCAAGCCCTGAGGTCTGCTTCCAGTGATTCCCTTCTCTTGGTATTCACATCCTTGTGTAATCCCCTCTTTTTCAGTGTGGACTGGATTTACAGACTCACTTCTAATGAATAGAATATAGTGGTAGTGATGGATATCACTTCTGAGATGAGGTTATAAAAAGACTGTGACATATGACACATGACACATGTCTCTCTCTCATATCACTCGTCTTGAAGGAAGCAAGCCGCCATGTTGTGAGGAGTCCTATACTCCGAAGGATTGGTGAGGAACTGAGGGCCTCCATATAGCAGCCCACGAGGAAGTGAATTCTGCCCACCACGTGTGGGGCTGGAAGTGCATTTTTCAACTCTAGTTGAGCCTTGAGATGACAGTAAATCCTGCTGACAGCTTGACTGTAACCTCAAGAAAGATCGTTTGCTGGAAGAACCCAGTTAATCTCCTCGAGAAATTGTGAGATAATAATACCTGTCATTTTGTGCTTCCATGTTTGGGTTAATTTGTTACACAGCGATAGATAACTAATACATGGTTGTACACAAGCTTTTCCAGAATTGCTTTATAGAGGAACTTACAGTCAAGTTGTGATTTAAAATCACAGATGTTTGCCAAGTAGACAGGGGTATTCTAAATACTAGAACAGTTGTATTCCCAGAGGGGATAGTCAAAGTTTGACCAGACTAGAACACAGAGCATGGGTTGGGGTAGAAGTGGGAGATGAGGTTGGAGAAACAAGTTAGTATATATAATGGGCTCAGGAGACTGGATATAAAGCCAGATTCCCCTTGTTGGGTCACCCTCCAGAGATTTTTGTATGTTATCTGAATGAGCAAGTATAAGAAGGCCAAGAACCTGAAAAATCCTTGGAATATTGGACCCTGTAAGCCTATAAATTCAGCAGCCTTCCCTGCAATTGATTTCAAGGCTACAGTTCTCTCTGCCTCAGGGGTTTTTATTTTATTCTTCTTCTAATCATTCTTTATTGTCATTAATGTTATAATAAAATGCAATGTATGTAGCTTATTGCATGATTACGGGGCTCACTCAAGACTTACTGTGCTCCACCCCCCAGTCTCAGACACGGATCTGGGAGGGTCCCTGCGGAGCTGCTACACTTCAGGTGGGTGTGGGGAGGGGAGTCTGGGAGTGGACCCTTGCCCTCATTCCCACAGCTTGTAGAGGCTCCTGCCCCATCTGTGGCCTGGGCAGGGTGATACTGCAGTGGTTAAGAGGCTAGGTTCTGAAGTCAGAGAGGCCTGCGTTAAAGCCCTGGTTTTCAGCACTAGCTGTGTGGGCCTGGATGAATTACGAAACCCGTCCAAGTCTCCGTGTAACATCTGTGAGGCAGGAAGTGGGCATTGCCAGCATCAGGTTGTGGTGTGGACTGAGTGAGATGCCAGGAGGGGCATTTGTGCAAAGGACGCACCTGCCAGCGATGTTGGTTACTATTATTTGTATTGTCTCGGAAGGGTATTTCCCACTCAGATTCCTTTTCTTTGTCTTACTTTCCTCCTGTTCCTGACTGTAGAATGAGTTTGTGTACAAATCAGGACAAAGCAGGACAAATTAGGACTCTAAGTCCTAATTATGGTCCTAGTAGTACTTTCTCAGTTAGCAACCAATAGAAGCCAGCGACGTGTGTCTGGTGTCAGAATCAATGTATTGGGTATGCTAGTCATCTATGCTGCCTAATGATTTACCCCAAAACTGAGTGGCTTAAAACAGTGCCCATTTATTATCTTGAGTTTTCTGTGGGTTAGGAATCTGGGCATTCCCCCATCTGGGACTTTTGTTTTTGGGTCTCTCTCAAGCTGCATTCTCACTTGAAGGACTGACTGGGTAAGGACCATCTTCCCAGCTCATGCGGCTGTGGTCAGGATTCATTCCTTTGAAGACTGTTGGACTCATGGCTCAGGTCCGTGCTGGCCATTGACTGGAGGCCTCCCTCTGCTTCTTGCCACACGGACATCTCCAGCTGTTTCATTGAGCAAGCACACAAGAGCCCGGGCAAGAGTGTCAGCGAGAGAGAGAGAGAAAGAAAGAGAAAAAGAGAGAGAGAGAGAGTCATAGTTTCTTGTGTCCTAATCTCAGAACTGACATCCCACCACTTTGCCACATTCTATCCATTAGAAGCAAGTACAACATGCAGCCCACACCAAGGGGAGGGGATTACACAAGGATGGAAATGCCAGAGATCATTGGGGCCACATCAGAAGCTCCCTACCTCTCTGGGGGGGGGGGCTATTTGCATGCCAGTAAAACATACCACTTCAAGGATAGGAGTCCAGTTGGCATCTAAACTACCACCAACACATTAAGGTTTACTGGGGATAAGAACTCAGGTCTCTATGACACTTGCTTCCCTGTCGGGAGTCCATACTCTCTCTTAGTCTCCTAATATTTGAAGATTGTGTCTCTGGTCAGAGGCTCTGGACCTCATTGTGATAAGAGTCTTTATGTAGGGTCCTCTCCACAGTGATGGCTAGAGGGGACCATTCAGCACTCTCTTGGGGGCTAAGCTCCAAGGCCTTCTACTCCACTGCCCACCCTCTTCCCACCTCTGCCCAATTTGGGGTGTGCTATGTGCATTAAGAGGAAGGATCATTTCAGACAGATCAGATGGTTTTGTACAGGATAATCTTTGGCTGAAAAATTCAGTGAGAAGTTTAAGTTATCTGGTAAAGCTACTTCTATGTGGTTGGTTTCCACCTCTCCTACCAGAACCAGTAGAGTCAATGTCATGAAGGTCACTGAAGGTCTTAGGCCCTTCTGGAGCTTTGATGCTGATCATTCTCTGTGTTTGGAATCTGTGGTCACAGCCTCACATATCCCCCACCCTTGGTTCCTTGATTCCCAGTCCAGTCACAGCTTTGGGACTTTGATGGGAGTTTCTCCAGAGCTGACTTGGGGGCAGGGACTCATTGAGGGGTTGTGACCCTGGAAACCAAATCAGGTTTTGGAGGGCAGTTCCTATCCATGACACGCAGATGCCATATCCACCATCCCTCACCAATGCAGCTCTCAAAAAGCCCACGTTTTGTTTGGGACACGAGTGGTCAGCTAAGTTCACATTCAAATCTGCACTCAGCACTCTCCCACAGCACCTGCTGCTTTCTCAGGTCCTGGTCAGTCACTGTGTGTTGACAAAATGTATTTCATCCGATCTGCATGACAGCCAAGATAGGTGTATGTTTGACTCCAAATTATGAAATATGAGGGAACTGAGGTCCAGAGCATTGAAGTGACTTTGGTGTCAAGAGGCCAAGCCAGGACTGGAATTCAGGCCAGTGACACTCTGAATTCTAGGCTTTTTCCAACATACAGCTCAGCAGCTGTCCCTGAGAACCAGAACTGCTGACCTGTCCTAACCGTGGGAGAGGTAGCCTCTACCTCTGTCATCCCTGGCAATGACTCTAATAGTGTCACTGGGGTCTCTATAAAGGAGAACCCCAGCCTAGCGCCCTCTCCCTGCCCCCAACCCAGCTGGTGCTAAGCACCCCCTGGGCTTCCACACGGCAGCCTCGATGACAGCCTCCATGCCCCAGCCCTGCTGCAGCAGCAAGCGTGTTGACTTACAAGCGTTTGCTACTTTCCCCAGATGGGTGGGCTGTGGAGGACAGGTGTTTAGCACTAACGGCACCGGATTGCAAATACGAATGTTTACTCGTTTGCCCCTTAGTTTATGTTGTTTCCAAAGTTAATCCTGAAACAAGGGTTTGGGTGTGAATAGTTTATGGGGGAGGGGATAATGGAGCAAACTGATGATGGGGGTGAGTAAAGAGGAGCAGGTTGTGGGTAACTGGGCTCAGACCCCTGCAGCTTTCCAAGAGGTGGTATGGAACAGATCGTTCTACCGGGGTGAGAAGGCTGGGCAATTCATCCACCAACTCCTGTCCCTCAGTGACTGTCCCGTGGCTCTTGGTGCAGACAGAAACTCTGGGGAGATGCCCTCTGGGGGAGTATATGGGAAACCCCAAGCAAGATACCAAGAATATCTATCTACTCACCTCTTTGTTGAGGCAGCAAGCTCTGTACTAAAACTCATAGCCAAGGCTTACTGAGAGCTTGCTATGAACCAGGCACATGTGCCTGGGATTACTATCATCAGGCCCATTTTATGGATGGGGAAACTGAGGCTCAGAGAAGCTACCTAACATGTCCATGTTGGTGGGTGGGTCTGATTCCTCAGCCAGTAGCCATTCCACCGCATTGTACCTCTGACAGTGCTTCACGAAGAAGACGATGATAGGGTTTAAATGTTGGTAAAGGCAGGATTCCAGAGATCACTTAAAAGTACAGACTGAGAAGGTCCAGGTCCTGGCTAGCCACAGGCTGGGTGAGAAAAAAAAGGCAAGGAAATGGGAGAGTAGAAGCTGCAGTTGGCAGGTCTAGGTCAAGGGCAGCAGCCCCAGCTAGACAGATGGCAGTGCAGGTCAGGAGACATGGGGAGAGCTCAGTGTGAGGCAGGGAGGGTGGGGAACAGCCTGCACTTCCAGATAGACCAGGAGCCCCTTGCAAATCAACAGAAGGAAGTTTTTATAGAATGCATCAAATAGAAGAGGCAGTAAAGACTTTGTGGGACCCCGAGATCTCTAGCTCAAATGACTCATTTGGGTTTTGCTCCGGTTTGCCGAGCCTCTGGGATCACCCTTTGGTGACAACATGCCAGAGTTAAAAGGACCCTCCCTTGGAGATAATTTGGCTGGGTTCTTTGCTGTTCTGATGGGGAAACTGAGCACGGCCAGAGGAAATGGCTCCCCCACAGCCACAGAGCGGAACCTGCTGGGCTTCCCAGTTCTCACTCAGGGATCAGTCGCTTCCATGTACAAATGGACACTTGTAGCTCCGAGGGAACTTGCAAACTGGGGCCGGTCAGTTCCACCACCCATAGCCTCATCATCATCTTCTATAGAGAGAAGCAAGATTCTGCCTGGTTGTGTGGCTGTGAGAGTCACAGGAGGTTCCAGATGGGAGCCCGTGCCCCATCCCATGGCTGGTGCAGGTTCAACATGGTGGCCCCTAGCCCTGCCCCGTCCAGTCTTCATAGGATGCTGGGCTCAGAGCTGGAGCCGACGCTGTGTGAGGGACACGGGGGACCCCTGCTCTCTCTGCACCACCACCAAAATAAGGAGCCTGTCCTCCCACTTCCCTTCCTGAGAGAGGAGATGCAGTTGCTGTGTGATTTCAGGGGAGTCCCTTGGCCTCTCTGCTCCTCCATCCCCACCTGAGAAGTGAGCAGTTGCTTGTGCTGCCTTAACATTCTGATTTCTCACCCTGTGACATGAAGATGGATGATGGAAGGATGCGGGTGACGTGGGTAAGGACATGGGTGTTCTCTGACTCTGTCCCTGCAGGCTGGAGGCGTGTGGCTTGGAGGAGGGGTGGGATGGGCATTTGTGGTTTGATCCTGTTCATTTGTTGTGCACCAGGCTCGATGCCAGGCAAGGTGGGGATTGCTGAGGTGTGGGAGGCATGGCCCTTCCTTCCAGGAGGGGTGTGGGGCTGCCGGCTCCGCTTTACCCAAGGGACTCTTCTAACACTCTACATGTGCTAACTACGTGCATCACTGCCACACCTTATGGTGGGTTCTCTTCTTCTTCTCATTTTTAAAAAAAATTTTATTTTTTTAATTTCAGTGTTCCAGAATTCATGGTTTATGCACCATACCCAGTGTTCCATGCAATACATGCCCTCCTTAATACCCACCACCAGGCTCACCCAACCTCCTCCCCCCTCCCCTCCAAACCCCTCAGATTGTTTCTCAGAGTCCACAGTCTTTCATGGTTCGTCTCCCTCTCAGATTTCCCCCAATTCACTTTTCCTTTCCTTCTCATAATGTCCTCCATGTTATTCCTTACGCTCCACAAGTAAGTGAAACCATATGATAATTGACTCTCTCTGCTTGGCTTATTTCACTCAGCATAATCTCCAGTCCCATCCACGTTGATACAAAAGTTGGGTATTTATCCTTTCTGATGGAGACATAATGCTCCATTGTATCTATGGACCATATCTTCTTTATCCGTTCATCTGTTGAAGGGCATCTTGGTTTTTTCCACAGTTTGGTGACCGTGGCCATTGCTGCTATGAACATTGGGGTACAGATGGCCCTTCTTTTCACTACATCTGTATCTTTGGGGTAAATACCCAGTAGTGCAAATTGCACGGTCATAGGGAAGCTCTATTTTTAATTTCTTAGGGAATCTCCACTCTGTTTTCCAAAGTGGCTGCACCAACTTGCATTCCCACCAAGAGTGTTAGAGGGTTCCCCTTTCTCCACAACCTCTACAACACATGTTGTTTACTGTCTTGTTAATTTTGGCCATTCTAACTGGTGTAAGTGTTCTCATTTTTTTTTTTTTTTTTTGAGAGACAGGAAGAACGTGACCTGTGGTGGGGGGGGCAGAAGGTGAGGAGAGAGAGTGTCCCAAGAGGATGCACCGCTGAGCATTGGCCCAACGTGGGGCTCAGTCTCACGACCCTGAGGTCATGACCTGAACTGAAACCAAAAGTCAGATGCTTAACTGACCGGGCCACCCAGGTGCCCCCCACTTGTTCTCATTTTAAGAGCAGGAAAGTCAGGCACAGAAGGGATGAGTAATTTGTCCAAGGACACACAGTTAACTGAAGAGTTACTGAACAAGGGACCGAATCCAGATGGTCTGACTCCAGAGCTGTCCTCTTAAGCCCTGCAGAAGTGGACTTCACTCACATCCCTTGAGTGACTTCTCTGTGCCAGACACTGTGACAGGTGAATTATAAGCGTGATCTGCTTTCATCTCCCTGGCGATGTGGAATATTTTATAGGGGAGGCAAGCTCAGAGAGGTAAAGTGGCTTTCCCAAGGCCAGATGGCTCACCTGTGTGGGGAACCAGGATCGGAATACAGGTGGCTCTTAACAGCCTGTGAGGAGGGAGGAAGCCCAGGGTGCATTCCAGACTGTTAAGAATCCCAACAGGAATACCAGGTGTGATGTAAAAAGGCAAGAGTGAGTCCAGTTCGGGGGGATGGGGGAGGGAACTTTGGAGAAGGTGGGGTTTGAATGATGCCTGGAAGGGGAGGTAAGATGGGATGGGGTGGAAAGAAATCTGCGTGAGGGCAAATGTACAGGGGCAGGTGAGCTGGGCAAGCAAGAGGGTGAGGAATCTCAGGCAAACACGGACAGCTTGGGTTCCAGCGGAGGAGTCTGGACCTGATATGGCAGCAGTGGACAGCGGTGATGTGGGAACCATGGGTGACGATTAGGAAGGTGCAGCCGTGGCCCCCTGCACGTGTGAGAGCTCTTCCAGAGTAGCTCCTCCCTGATCCTCCCTGTCCCCCCTTCCTGTCCTGGATATTATGCCCTGCTGTGTTTGGGGGTGTGGGAGGACTCCTGAGGGTTGTCTGACAGCTGAGACTTGGGTCGCTTGGAGTTAGCTGCCTGGTGGTTTCCTTTGTCTCTCAGAGGACAGTCTCGAGGAACTTCCTTGCTCTTCCAGTCAAGTTCAAAGCACTTCCTTCTTACTGGGGAGGTTGCTGCATGAGCCACCTTCCAACCTCGTCATGGGCTGGCTGTGTGAGCAGTTTCCACCTTCCCTTGGCAGCCTTGGAAACTCCCATAGGACATCGTTGTGCCTCTGCAGGGAGGATGAGCGGCATAGGCTACTGGGGGTCTTTTCTGGCTGGGGTTGGCCAGCTTGGGGTCTGCTTATGAGAATTTGCTTAAATTGAGCCCAAACCCCTTTTTGCTTTTGCTGTGACCCCAAGCACTTCCTGCCCACAAGAGAGGGCCTATAGGGTGGCTGCAGAGATCTAAGCATCTGTCACGGTGCTCCAGGAAAGCCTGATTGTTTCCCTGCAGGTAGGATGCAGTAGGGGCTGGCTTAATGGCTCGCACTGGGAAGGCACCAGGATATTTAGAGAAATGAGACCAAAACAGTGGAAATTGAGAACTCAGGCTTTTAGCAGTAACATGTATTTAGTGTTTGGGGAAGAAAAACAGCCTAAATTGTAGGAAAGTGTGATGAGCGAGATCTGACGTAAATATATCAACAAAGATGAAATGCAGACCTGGAAATTGGGAAAACCGCCCTCGCATGCCATAGGGGATCTCGCCTTGTAGTCTCCCTTGCCTGGTGGAGGTGTAAGGACTCGTCCTGCCCCTCTGGTGGACCTTATCTTGGCTGGGGCACCGGCAAAGCCTAAATTGCTCTGATCTTTGGGCCTGGAGGAAGGGTTTTCAGTGTCGTGGTCTAAATGCTGGGCAAAGCCTTTATGCCTGGAACTGGGAGCTTTCCTGTGGATGGGGCTTTGCAGCTTTGGTGACAATTTCTGGGTCTGATTCTTGTATTCCTGGCTGTGCTCACAGGGGGCACTGATTCTGACACTCACTGGTCCTTTTGCTATCTCCTGGAGACCTCTGGAACGTCTGTGCGAACTCCCCTGCTCTAACCAAAACCTTCCGCTGTCCACTGGTCGCCGGTGCTGAAAAAGCCCAACCCAGGACTGACCCTCTGTACTCCTGTTTTGTCTTCTCTGCCCGGTTCTGTGACTTTTGGGGCATAGACGATGCTTGATCTGGTTCATAGCCATTCCCAACGACTGACTGATTCTTATTTTTGTTTCTGTTCTGCCAAAGAGAATTGCCTGGAACAGCATTTGTTACCGTGCAAGAGGGCTGAGATGGCGGGCACGGTGAACACGGCTGCCCACCTGGGGGAAGGTCGCAGCTCAAGTGGGAATATCTGAGTTACACTTTTTCTCTACCTCCCAGAAAGTCCTCAATTCTTGGGTTGGTTTTTGATTTCTTCTGTTTTAATATCTTTCGTCTAGACATTCAGGAGCCTGGTGATACATTGCATTGCTCAGCACTTTAAGCGTTATTTAATAGAGTACTTTTACATTTATTAGAGAGCGCTGGCTTAGCATGGAGACTTTGAAGACACGCTGCCTGAATTCAAGTCATGGCTCTGTCATTGCAGGTTGCGCGACCTTGAGCAGCTCGCTTTTCCCACATTCAGTTTTCTCCCCTGACGGGGGCAATCATGTATAGGAATCATGTGTTGTTGCGGGGATAGCTAAGTTCATAAAAGAGACCCACATGTAGCAGGTCTACACAAATGTCAGCTACTGCTGCTGCTGTTATCATCATCATTACATTTACTCTGCTGGCCAGCTGTGTAGGTTAGTGGAATAATCCACGTGACCCGGGCCTCCAGCTCCCTTCCTTGCTTGCACTAGCTCCAAGCCCCGTGAGGTATCTGGAGAGCTCCCAGGTGCTGGCTCACCTGCCTTTAACACCCAGCCCACGTCCTCTGTAGCAAGCTGTCATTACAGGCGCAGCCTTTGGTGGGTCGTTGCTCTCACTCTCACCTTGACCCTGGTGTTGCCTCCTGGCTTCTCTGGGAAATAGTGCCCCTCCATTGGCTAAGGCAGGCCCAGCAGTTCTCCTAAGACCATTTGGAAGGTAGAGCCTCTCCTGCAGGATGACCCAGTGTGAAACCAGGAGAATGGCTCTGTGCCCATTGATCTGCTCTCTTGACACAGGCGTCCTACCTCTTCCACCTTCCTCTCCAATCCCAAAGAAAACCCACTCTGAACCATCAGCAAATGGATGGAGCTTTCACCTGAGACTGGATCAAAGACCTAGTTTCATCGCACACTGAACAGTGAAGCACCTTTTGAACACTTCTTTAGCTTACTGGGACTATCTGCCCATCCCCCTGCCCCCAGGTGTCCCCAGCCCTGCTCCTCCTTCCTCCTCCTTTCTTTAGTGTTCTATCTTCTGCCCGATCCCTGGCATCTAGCTCACCTCAACCCCCAAGGTTCTCATTAGGGCTCCTTTTTAGCACAGAAGTCCTCTCCCTATGAATGAGCTCTCCCGCTAGCTGCTCAGTAGGTCCGTGTTTCTTCATTTGTTGCACAAAATAAGGTTGCCACTCCTTTGGGTCATGGCTGTCCTCACTGACCAGCCCTCCAGTCAATCTGTGTTTTCAGTTCTATTTGATTCTGGATTCTTTTTCAACTCATACAAGTTCGTGCTGTTGCTCCGTCCAGTGCTGCAGGCCTGCTGGCTTATAGAAGTGCCAGGAGTGTGGTATCAGGCACCTCCCTAGGGAGGGGCGGCTCCCACATGGCTGCATTTGGCTCTGTGACAGGTGGTCTATGCTCCAGCTGAGTATACCTAGGGAAGGCATTCCTTCTCTCCTTAAGAGAAGCCCATCAAAGTCTGCGAAGGTTATGAAAACTCACAGCTTTTTAGAGATGCGTGTAAAGGCAAGTGACCTCAGAGAGAACTTGGGGGTCAGCCCGAATCTGGCACTGGCAAGGCCGAGCTGTTAGGTGGGAATGGCTTGTCTGACTGGTTCCAGTCAGTAGACATTGCTTCTCAGAACTCACTCCGTTGACCACCTGGCTCTGAGTCACCTGGGGAGTGTGCAAAAAAATATCAGCACTTGGGTTTTCCCACCACCTACCAGATCAGAGCCTTGGGAAGTCGGGCTGAAGAATCTGAAATTTTAATGAATTTCTCCTCATGCTATCGGATCCTTAAGGTTGAGAATCGCAGCTCTAGACTGTGCACTCCATTCAGGCAGGGACCGCCATTAGCTTCTTGAAGCAGACCATCTTGATTCCCCTTCTCCCCCTGTAGGACACAAAGGAAGAGCCCATCTTCCAATTCCCTTGTAAGGAGGTGAGACATGGAGTCATTTTTAGGTAATGGGCTGCAAGTAGAAATTAATTCTATTACTTCTGGGCCAAAGTGTCGAAGAGCAGGGGTGAGTCCTCCATCTTCTCTTTCTGTGGCAACTGAGGAGGCCAGGGGTTCCAGCTGGGCAGGTACGAGATGGTGGAGCCCCATCATGCTGGCTCCCCGAGCGGCCTTATGGAGCAGAGCCCCCTAGTTGACACCCCCCTGACCCCCTGTGGACATGGAAGGCAGGTGGAAAATGAACGCCCACACCGTCAAGCCCCTGAGATTTCAGGATTAATTTATCACAGCGTCACCTAGCATTCTTCTCACCTAGCTACAAGCCAAACTCATCATCTTTCAGTGATGTCAGACTATTGATTTATCTATCATTAAGGAATTTAATGAGATTTGCTTCAAGCTCCAGTAGCAGTTGTTGGTGAAACGGTATCTGACTGCGGTGGACAGGGCTAGGATGAGGGCATGGCAAAGTGGGGCATGTCGGTATGATATTGAAGAAGGGGCTCATTCTCAGGTTCATGCCAGCAAAGGGTCAGCTCCGAAGAGTGAGCACCTCCTGCAGTTTTATATCCTAGCTGCCTCACTTGCCTTATCCCAGGCCTGGCATGGCAGCACGGGCAATGAGTGAGGGATTGCAAGCAGTGTGGAGGGGCAGAGGGAGAGGGAGAAGCAGACTCCCCATGAAGCAGAGAGCCTGATTTGAGGCTCCATCCCAGGACCCTGAAATCATGACCTGAGCGAAGGCAGATGCTGAACCAACTGAGCAACCTTCTCCCTCACCAGATGCCCCTGAAAAGGCCCAGCCTGTTAAGCTAAGCACAGCTGGGTAGAGCTTCTGCTTTTTAAAGGAGGAAATAACAAAGCAACGAAGACTTGCTGAGACCCAGGTTCTGGCCTGATCCTCAAGGAGCTCACAGTGAAATGAGAAAGCAGACAAATATGGATGCCATGGTGGTTCCAAAGGAGGTGTGGATGAGCCAAGAGCTCAGGATCCCAGACAAGGCAGAGCCCTGTTCAGCTGGAGCTGGAAGGGCAGCTCAGCTTCCCTGGCAGATGATGATGGGGAAAATGCCCAGCAGAACAGGGCCTCCTGCTTGTGTTTGGAGAAGGTTTAGGTGATCCTGAGAACACTTGTTCAAAAGCCCCAAAGGGCTGATGGTTTGTAACCAGGATCTTCCAATAATGTGCACCCAGACTTTGTCTGATTTTCCAGGACAGGTGGTTCCAGACACTCACCAGTTGAGAGGGCACATGCCAAGTGCTGTGCCAGGTGTCTGGCACCATGCCTTGTCACAGGAAGTGCTCAGGAAAAGTCCGTTCTTCTCCTTCCTCTGACTCCACTGGCTGGATCTGAGTTATAGAGATGGCCAAAGACAGGGAGAAGGCAAGACTCTCTACAATGAAGAAACTGATGACATTATAATAACAGAATAAGATTAATTGAATACGTATGATGTTCCAGGCATGGGTCTAAGCACTTTACCTGTTAGAACTCACTTAATCCTCAAAAAAGGGTCTGTGATGGGTTTCCACAATCTTGGTGGCTTAAAACAACACAGCTTATTATACTATCATTCTGGAGGTCAGAAGTCTTTCTGGAAGCTTTGGGGGAGAATCCGTTTCCTGGCCCTTTCCAGTTTCCTAGAGGTCACCTGAATTTCTTGGCTCATGCCCCCTTCCATCTTCAGTGTTGGCTGAGTCCTCCTGCAGCCAAATCTCTAGTTCTCCCTTGCTTCCATCTTTCTTTTTAAAAGACGCTTATGATTGTGTCGAGTCCAACTGAATCATCCAGGCTCATTTATTTGTCTTCAGGTCAGCTGCTCAGCATCTAGAGCCGTAATTCTCCTTTGCTAGGTAACCTCACATATTCATGGATCCCAAGGATTAAGACTTGGACAGCTTTGATTAGGGGGCATTATTTTTTCTACCAGAGAGTACTGGTAGTGAAGGCTGTGCTGTTAGTGGAAAGACAAAGACCACCACGGTGACTGGAAGAGTGAGCACCGAGTTTACTTATCTACCAGCCATAGGGTAACGTGCTAGGGTGGAAATCACCAAGGGCCTCCTTGAAGGGAAGATGTCAAGGAATTTTATGTGGTAGGAAAGGAAGGTTCTTTGTGATCATGCTAATTAAAAATTCTCATTTTCCCTCTGGATTGGATAGAATGAATCCATTTGTTTATACATGGTCAGTTAAAGTAAGTCTCATTGTATATTAGTCAAGAAAGAGTCTTAAGTTATGTCTGCTGTCCTATCAATAGATATAAGTATTTATAGATATTTATTAGCTGTAGCCGGTTAGAGCCATTGGGTGAAACCCAGCACTCAGTGTTGCTTCAAATGAAAAGGCCCCCTTTTTTCCTTTTTCTTCTTTTTAAAATCTAGTGTTGTTTGCAATTTATAGAGGAGGAAATTCCAGCTTGGAGAGGTCATGTCCTTGTGAATAGTAGTGCCAGGAGGTAAGCCTGAGCAGTCGAATGCCAAGCCCCTTTCTTATCCATTTTCCTCTAAGACCCCAGTGCCAGGCCACTAGAGGGGATTCAGCCATGGCACCTCCTAGAGGTTGAGAGGTTCAGACGGGGAAATCAGTGCATATCTCTGCCAGGATATTGGGATAATGCATTTCCTGAGTGGACAGGGACATTTGTGGTGTAGATGAAACTCACCAACCATCAGGCAGTGTGTCTCGCAGCGGAAACTATGCTCAGCTTCTGACATTAATCCTGGGCAGGAAGGAACAGCTCATTAAGCTCTGGCGGGGTGGCTGACAGCCACCGACGTGAGACCATGTTTATAAACGACTTACAGTGGGGACCAGTGACACCTCATTACAGACACCCATCAAGGGCCTGTTCTTCCCTCTTCATCTCCCCCCATCAATCTCCCAGTGTACAACTTGTAATTAGGACCTGTATTGACTCTTGATCAATTTGTTTTGTTAGACCAAGGGAGAACACTGCCGGTTATGCGTACACATGGAGAAGGTTGTCAGATAAAGTGTGTGGGTGTGTTGGTGGGTGTGGGAGGAGGTGGTGGAGGGACATCTGGGATCTCTGGCTCTGCTTGCAGCTGTAGACATGTGCCTGAGGGACTCATTTCTTCTGGGGCCGCTGTGGCAGCTGGGGCCCAGCCATTCTGGGGATGAGCTGAGACATCCAGTGTTGTCACTCGTGTATCACATACAATGACTGGTTGCTGTTTAGCAAGTGCCTCCTGTGAGCCATGGGTTGTGCCGTGTGGCTCACCTCCTGCATCAGCCCCACCAAGTCTCAGCAGTGGAAAAATGGAGACTCAGTGTGAAAAAGTAAGGTAGGTGAGAAAGATGATACCAGCCACTAGCCATGAGTTACCCCCAGCCTTTGAATCGTTCCTGCTGAAGCTCTAGACAAAGAGGACTATATACAAGCCACCATCCCTCTGTCCTGCCTAAGTCTTGACCCACAGAGTACATGAGTATCCTAAAATGGTTGCTTTATTTCACTAAATTTCAGGGTAGTTATGTATGCAGCATAATATAACTAGAATGGTCACTAGTTTTTGTGGTTTGGAATTAGACCCTTATCTGAAACAAACACAGGATGGTGATCTCCACTTTACAGGGTTTGAATGTGACAATATATACTGAAGCTGCTGGCACGCAGTAGGTGCTCAGGAAATCATGGTTCCCTCACCTTCTAGAAGGATCTCTGCCTGTCTCTTGGCCTCCCCGTTGGGGAATACTGGCCTTTATTGCCAAGTCGTAAGGAAGGTTTTACATGGGCTCCACTGCCCGTTTCTAATTAAAATAATAAAAACCCTCTGTTAGCACCGTAATAACTTCTGCCAGGCTGAAGGCAAGTTTCATAAACAGACTTCTCAAAGGGAATCTGAAGCTACTTTTGTAAAATAAAACTTGAAACAAAATCCCCTCTCAGGGCTTAAGCCACCAAAACAAAAAATAACAAAGTATCCATATTCCTAAGATGATGGTTATCAAAGTGTGTTGGAATCTTGTGGGAGAGCTGGCTGAATATGCAGATTTCTGGACCCCATCATAGAGTAAACCATTTCTGTGGGGTCCAGAAATCTGAATTTTTAGCAAGCACGCCATTCTGTTGAATTTTTAAAACAATGGCTTCATTGAAATAGAATTCATGTATCATAGTATTCACTCATTGAAAGTGTACAATTCAATGATTTTTAGTACATTCATGGAGTTGGGCATCCATCATCACAATCAGTTTTAAAACACTGTCATCCTAAGAGAACCCCTATACACTTTGGCGGTCACCGCCCCCATTCCCCCTACTGGCCCAGTCCTAAGCAACCACTAATCCACTTTCTGTTTCTATGGATTTGCCTATTCTGGACATTTCATATAAGTGGAATCGCATGATAGATGGTCTTTGGAATGATTTCTTTTCCTTAGTGTAATGTTTTCATGGTTCATCCACACTGTAGTGTTAGTGGTACTTCCTTACTTTTTAATGGCTGAATAATATTCCATTTCACGAATATGCCATGTTTGGTTCGTTCATCAGTCGATGATCATTTGGATTATTTCTACTTTAGGGCTGTTATCAATCATGTTTCTGTGAATGTTCATTCATGTACAAACTTTTATGTGAATGTGTGCTTGTGTTTCTTCTGAGTATTTATTTCTAGGACTAGAATTGCTGAGTTCTATTGTTACTCTGCGTTCGATCTTTTGAATAACTGCTAGATTCCTTCACAAAGTGGCTGCACCATTATATATTCATATCAACAGCATATGAGAATCCTAGTTTTTCTACATGTCTGCTGATATTTTTTATTATCTGTCTTCTCCTAGCCATCCCAGTGGGTATGAAAGGGTATCTCATTGTGGTTTTGATTGTATTTCCTTGGTGGCTAATTATGTTGAACATCTTTTCAGAAGCTTATTGACCTTTTCCCCATCTTTTTGGGAGAAATATCTCTTTAGATACTTTGCTCCCCCCTTTTTTATTAGAAGAACACTTACCATGAGGTCTACGCTCTTAAATTTTGAAGTATACAGTACTTCAAACATTGTTTTATAGAAGATCTGTAGAACTTACTCATCTTCCATAATAGAACCTTTATACCCATTGAACATCAAGTCCCTATTTTCCCTTGCCCAGCCCCTGACAACCACCATTCTCTTATCTGTTTCTATCAGTTTGTCTATTTTAGATCTTCCTATAAGTGGAATCTTACAGCATTTGTTCTCTGTGAGTAGCTTACTTCACATAGCATAATGTCTCTAGGTTTATCCTTGTTATTACATATGGCAAGATTTCTTTTTTAAAGGCTGAATAATATTTCATTATATTTATTACTGCATTTCCTTCTTTTATCTATTCATCTGCTGATGGACATTTGGGTTGTTTTCACATCTTGGCTATTGTGAATGATGCTGCAAAGAACATGGGAGTATAGATAAAGAAGACAAAGATAAATGAACTGACATCCCATGTTCATGAATCAGAAGATGTCATATTGTTAAAATGTCCATACTGTTCAAAGTGATCTACAGATTTGATGCAATCCCTATCACGATCCCTTTGGAGTTTTTTTATAGAGATAGAAAACAATCCTACACTTTATATAAAACCACAGTGGACCCTGAATAGCCAAAACAATCTTGAAAAAAGAAGAAAGCAGGAGGCATCACATGTGCCAATTTCAAAGTATATTATAGAACCACAGTAATTAAATCAATATGGTACTGGCATAAAGACAGACATGCAGAGCAACAGACACAAATAGAGGTTCTGGAAATAAACCCACACATATGTGGAAAACTGGTCTTTGATAAGAATGCCAAGAATGCACAATGGGGAATGGGTGGTCTCTTCAACAAATGATATTGGGAAAACTGGATATCCACATGCAAAAGAATGAAATTTGACCCTTATCTCAGGCAATACACAAAAATCAACTCAAAATGGATTGAATACTTAAATAGAAGACTTGGAACAATAAAACTCCCAAAAGAAAACATAGGGGAAAACTTCAGAATGTTGGTCTTGGCAATGATTTCACTGATATGACACCAAAAGCAGAGGTAACAAAAACAAAATTAGACAAGTGTGATTACATAGAACTCAAGAGCAGCACAGCAAAGGGAAAAGCAACAGAGTGAAAAGGCAGCCTATGGAATGGGACAAACTATTTGCAAACCACGTATCAGATAATAGGTTAATATTCAAAGTACATAAGGAACCCCTACAATTCAATACCAAAAAACCCCACAAAAACCCAACCCAATTTAAAAAGGGTAGAGGACTTGCATAGATATCAAAAGAAGATACACTAGTGGTCCAAAGGCACTTGAAAAGATACTCAACATCACTAATCATCAGAGAAATGCAAATCAAAACCACAATGAGATATTATCTCACAGATTTTTTGATAATGGCACCTATTTAACAAAATAAGGCTAAGTCGTATATTATTGGTATGAATGTTAAATAATGTAGCCACATGGGAAACAGGACAGAAGTTCCTCAAAAAAAGGTGCACGGGTGCCTCAGCCCCACCACCGAGAGACCAGTGCACGGGCTTGGCTCTCTAGGCGGCGTCCTTGCTTGTCACTCTGGCCAGAGTACCAAAGCTGGGCCTAGCCAGGATTCTTCCCAAAGCCCTAAAAGCAGATGGGGCCAGTAGGTTCATTTGGGTGGTCTGTACTAGGGGCCAGGAGAGGAAGGGGGATGTGGCCCCAGTCTCTCAGCAGGGCTTCCATGGGCATAGACTCCGACAGGGATGGGTACGGTGCTTTATTGGGGTGGTGGTCCCAAAAAGCTTGCAAGGAAATAGGAAGTGAGACAGGGAAGGAAGATGATTATGAGAATTCGTGCCTGTCTTGCCTTGAGGGGTCTAGGGTTCAGCTACCATTGCCCCAGCCTCCAGCAGTGGGTTCATGGGACAATAAACACCTGCAAAATCTAGCTGGGTCCCCCAGTGAGGGTGGCTTGAGGTACAAGGGATAGGCTGAGACCGGCAGTCAGAATGGGTGTCAGACCGCCCGGAAACTGGGCATAAATCTCCTTCTGAGGCTGGGGAGCAGGGGAGCGGGAAGCAGGAAACAAAGGCACACTAAATACTGAGATCACGTTCTGGAGTCCCGTCTAGGCCTGCCATCCGTACGTAGGCAGAAATAAAGCTAACGTTTGTCTCAACCCTGATTCTGCAATTAAGTTAGTTTTCCCTGGGACTAGTGCAAAATCGCTGTGACTTGTTTTCAAGTCTGAGTGATCTGGTGTCTTCGTTTGTGGGCGGCCACCTTTCCCAGACTCTTCCTGGGCAAGTAGCTATTTCTAGATACAACTCCCTGATTGTTGGGTTCCTGGTGGACCTGTTTGATTTGGAATTTCCCCCACGGCCTTGCTCCATTTGCCAGCTGAGCAGATTATGTTGACTGGTGTGTGTGTGTGTGTGTGTGTGTGTGTGTGTGTTTCAAGTTATTTTTAAACAACCCAAATCTGTCAACACTCCCAGAACTGACTGTGGTTTGTTCCCGGCATGTGGGGTGTGGGTCTGGGTGGGCATGGAAGCACCAGCAGAAGTCAGGCCTGGCCTGGCCAGTTTCAGGGAGACCTAAGAGTAGGAACAGTGCTGGGCTTCCACATGCCCAACCGGGCACCCTGGTATCCACAGCCCTGGGACCCTTAGGCCCTGAGTGGATTCTGCTGGCCCCAGTCTACCTCTGAGCACATGACAGATGGCAGACCTGCCTTCCCGGGCCCCAGAGAGTGACTGATAAGGCAGGTGGCTGGGGCCATAGTTGGCCTGGGTGGCTTCTTTTGCCCTCAGAAATCCTGTGGGTCCGGTGATGTCCTAAGTTCAGTGATTCTACCTGCTGATTTCTTGAGTTTTGGAGAATTTGGAGCCTTGAAGGGCTGCCCCCAGACTGCTGCTGTCTTTCCTTTCTTCCCCCCCAACACTTCCTTTAGTCCACCAGGCAAGTCTTGAACAGAAGGGCGGGGGTGTGGGAATTTAAAGTCAAGGAGCTAAACTCAGCTCTATGCACACCCTTGCACTCACCTCACCAGGACTCTGAGTTGCGGAGACCCGGAGCCTGGTTCTCAGACAGGCCTCACGCTCAGCTTAGCCTCTGGCTCTCATCTTGCAGGTGCCCTCCCCTCTACCCAACAGTGCCAGCCTACATACTAGGGCCCTCTCCATGCCAGGCAGCCTCTGGGCTCCTACAGCCTGGTGCTCTCCTGCTTCCTTCGAGTACAGTGGTCAGAAATAATGTGCCCTTCTCTACTGAAAACCCTGGGCCAGCGTCAGACCCCTCATCCTACTTATCTCCTGGAAGCACCTGTAAATTACAGCAGCAGTCAGCGGGCTTCTTCTGTAAGGGGCCAGACAGTAAATATTTTAGGCTTTTTGGGGTCATACGGTGTCTGTTGCAACTGCTCAGCTTTGCCACCGAGTGTGAGAGCCGCCATAGATAATATGTAAATGGCTAGGCGTGGCTGTAATCCATTATCTACAAAAATAAGCAATGGGCTGGATTTGGCTTGCCTACCGTATTTTTGCTAACTCCTGAATTAGAGCTTAGGTCCTGAGAAAAATTATATTGGCTGCATTCTTTGATTGAGTGCTTGTTAAAAGTTCTAGGTCCCCTATCTGGAGGTTCTGCATTGGTGATCCTAGAGTGGGACCGAGGAATCTGTAGTTTTGCAAACTTCGTGGGTAATTTGGCAGTGCTGCTGGAGGTGCAGGCCAGCCCAGCTCCTGCTGGGAAAGTGACAGCAGTACAGTTGGACTGGCGGCAAAGCTGGAAGCAGAGCTCTGCTCTTCCTCCTGGATCAGGATCTCTTCTGTCTCCACCTGTTCCTTTGGGGACTTCTGGGGACCCTTCCTGGAATAGAGAGGTATGATGAGCTCAGCTGTGGGCATCAGTGGGCTCGGATAATGGGAGCATTTCTCACCTCATTAGTTTCCAATTGCCTGCCATTTAGCTCAGGAGGAACTGCCCACTGCACAGTTAAGCCCAGTGACAAGAATATTAATAAGTCACACAGAGAAGAGTTGGAGCCTTCCAGAGTGGACACGAGAGAGGGATACCTTGAAAATAAACCCATCTCCTTGGCCCCGTGTCCTTGAAAAATCAACCTGAGCCATTTCCAACCCAAACCTACTTACTCATTCACTCATTCATTCATTTAGTTTTTCCCTTATGTATTTAATGAGCATAATACTCCTGTCCTGGCATCCAGGAAATATAGCTGAGTCAGCCATTATCATTGTCTTCACTTAACTGTGATTCATGTGACCAAGGGAATACATTTATGAGTGGCTGTGGAGAAAGGGAGTCAGTTTTATCAGAATCAGGAATCAATTTGTGGCAGAAATCTGGGCTATATCCTGGGGCCCAGGATCAGGGCTCAGTCTTTGGTCAGGAAACATAGAGAAGGTCATAGAACACACAGGTCCATCTCCTTGAGCTTCACTGCCACAGAGAGGCCTTGGATATGGGTGGACATCCTGGGTGGTCTTTCTCAGGACCTGCACCATTGAGCTCAATCATGATAAGTCCCGTTCCCAGGCAACAGGGCCATACGATCTTGAACATGTTGGGGAAGGGGCTCAGTAGGACAGAGTGTCTTCTTACCTTCTCATTATTTTCTACTCACTGGGGTGAGGGTAGGAGAGTAGTCTGGTCAGAAAGACCATTTCTGTAGAACTGGTTTTGGGATGAGAACCAATGAAAGATTTAAAGATCAGCCCGTCTTAAAGGATGAATCACAGTTCCAAAACAGAAAGATATTTTGCACTTTTGAGAGACAGTATTTTATTTCATAAAAAGGAATTGCTAAGCCACCGCCTAACCATGCCATTGATTTTAGCTGAATATTTTTCCACATTAAACCCGCAGATTGTCAGAGCTGGAGGATTGTTCTTATTAGTTGTCTTTCTGTGGTGCGCTCTGTACTCATCCATTTCTCTGGTGGTGCCTGGGGAGACGCTGGAGTAGGGATGTGGGTGTCCCTGTATGGTCTGACAGCAGGGTAGTTAGAGAAGAACGTTCCACTCTCTCTCCCCTCCTCCACCTTCCACCCTAGCCCCCTTCTGCCCGCATTCCCTCTCTCCCTTGGGAATTAGCATTCCCGCCCACTCAGAGAAGACCTACTGGACTTCTCACTGGTGTCCAGGGACACTCACCTGAGATAAGTGTATAAGAAGATATTCAGAACAGGTGCCCTTACCATCTTTCTTATGGACAACTGAGCAGTGAGGGGGGATAGACGGGCAGAGATCTGGTACCTGGAGAAACCGTATGGTCTTTCCATTTTCCAAAGACATATACTGTGGAAAAGGGATTATTTTAAAGGAAGTTCTTTTTTTTTTCAAAGATTTTATTCATTTATTTGGCAGAGAGAGATCACAAGTAGGCAGAGAGGCAGGCAGAGAGAGAGAGAGAGAGAGAGGGAAGTAGGCTCCCTGCTGAGCAGAGAGCCTGATGCGGGACTCGATCCCAGGACCCTGAGAGCATGACCTGAGCTGAAGGCAGCGGCTTAACCCACTGAGCCACTCAGGTGCCCCTGTTCACATAACTTCCCTTGCTTTTCCCTAATATTTCGATGGGAAGGTGCGCTGAAGGTGAATGTACAGGTGAGACTCTGGCATTGCCACGTTCTGTTAACCTTTTGTTTTTCCACGAGACAAGTAAAAGGACATCTCCAAATGGCACTTAACATTTTGAAAGATTTTCTTCCAATTTTTGTGATATCTCCTCTTTTAGGTAGGACCAAGAACTTGGTTTGTTGACTCTTCTTGTTCTTATTTTAAATTTATTCATTCTTTTGATGATTTAATCTTTTGCTAACTATGCCAAGGGCTGGGAGCATGGATATTAGGGAGAATGGATTCCTGTCTTGTCTTAAAGACTCTCAGAGGTGAGGGGAGGAGGAGGGAGAAGAGAGAGAGATGGGGAGAGAAGGAGAGAGGCAAGATGGAGCTGCAGTGTCTGATTTGTGAAAAGCAAGTTGGAATGCCTGAGCTCTGGGGAAGGGGGGGGTGGGGTAGGCATCATTTGCATAAACCACGTGTGAGTGGCACCCCCCTGGAGGTGGGCAGTGCAGCCTGTTCTCACAAGCACGGTCTCTCCTTCTGGTCTTCTCCTGGATACATTTGGGTTCCGTGCATGACTCCTGGACATGGTACAGGGGCTTGCAGAAAGGCATGGTTTTTGGGGAAATGGAAGGCATCATAGAGGAATAAAAAAGAGGTACAGAAAGAAAAAAAAGAGCATTTGGAGCAGGAGGAACTGCATTTGTGGAGGCCTGGTAGCTCCAACTGGGTAGGAGAACATACTTCTCTTGGCCCTCAGGGGAACTGGAAAGCACAGAGTAGTGGGTGAGGGACTTTGAGGAGCCCAGTGATCCATTCAGCCATGTTTACTCTCCTGCGTAGGGGGCCAGCTGATCATTCTTGATCCAAGAGTGGGTGTTCTGCTCTGCATGCTTTATGCTGCCTTCCAGAATATTCCTGCCCTTCCCTGTCCCCCTCTCAGTCCTCCAACAGCGCTGTTTATTGTCCTGTTGTGGTTCTGGTGTTCTTGGAAGCTTGTTTCTCTCATTCTTATTGAAGTTCTAATTGTGTTGAGAGGAATTTAGGTTGGTTTGACCTGAGATGGGCTTTTAGAAGCCAACGAGGGTGTTTCTCTTCAGATATTTAGCAGTAATTGTCTCATGAAGTACTCTCAAGTCCACACTCAGAGAACAAGCCTATAATTTCTATTCAAATAGCCTCTAATGAGATGATGCTTTTGTCAACTTCTGAAGCCAAGTCAGGCCATGGAAAAAAATATATTTCAGATCCCTTGGCCTCTGGACAAACTCAAAATGTTCACCAAATATGCTTTGGAACGTTGTGGAGGCATGAGAAATAGACAGATGAGGTGACGTGGAGGATGTCAGACATCTGGGAATTTTTAGAAGCCTTATCTCCGCACAATATATTCACTTAATCACAATACATCCGCCAGACAGCGGCCATATGTGTATGTGCGGGACATCAAAGGGTTAATAAGACTGAATTCTGTGCCACCAGTATGAACCGCAGCCCTGTGTGGTAAGTGTTTGGGTGCACATGTGCTTTTGTGTGACATGGAGTCAGGGACAAAGAGCATCATTCACACGGGACTGTACCATTTGTCACCCAACTTCTGACATCTTTGGGACAAACGCTAGCCCCTGGATAACAAGCATGGACTGGGACTGTCCCAGGCAAACCAAGACATGTGGTCACCTTACAGAACACCTGGCACAGGGAAGAGCAGAGGACTTCCTGGAAAAGTTCCCTCTGGACCTTCCAAATGGCTTCTCCTCATCCATTCCTGTCTGCCTCAGTTACTGAGGTCCCAGCTCCATCATCCCTTCCTCTGGGAAGCCTTCCCAGACCTGTCCCCACTAGACCAAATCCTCCTCATTCACGCTCATAACCCCAAAGAACCCCCTTTCCAAGCACTCACCCCTGAGATGACTTTCTGTGCATTCATGGGATCATTTCATCGTTTATCTGTTTCCCTCACACCATGAAGACAGGAACACCCATGGTGGTTCCATTGGCCATGTATGGGTATTCAGTAAATACTGGAGGAGTGTGTAGTCAGAGCCTTGAAATGCTGAGCTACTGAGCCAGGTGACCAGGCACCTGAAGAGAGAAGGGGAGGAGTGGGACAGGAACTGGAAGCGTAGTATTCAGGCAGAGAGTGGAGAGGTCTGGTGACAGGACAGCGTGCTGGGAGGTAGACGCAGCTCAGCATGGCTGCATCCCGGTGTTTGGGGGTATTATGGGGAAGGGCCATGGGGAGACTGGGCCACTTCCGGTAGGGCTCATGAGCCACAATGTCGACCCTGGTCTATGGCCCCCTCACCCTCCCCTATGTGGAATTTGATTAAATGACCTCTAGGGCATGTGCAAACAATCCTTCCTTGTCCTTTCACTGATCTGGCTAATTGTTTAAGGCCATTTCTCCTAATGACCCCGACCGTTTTATACTCCTTGTCTGGATCAAGATTTCCCTCGGTGTTGGAAACGTCGAGCAACCCAGGAAACCCATAAGAGATGCTTTGACTTACTGAAAACAAGTCGGGGACGTTGGAAATGGATTCACATGGTCAGTCTCTCCCACCTACTGAACATCCGGGGCAGTGGCTTTCTGTAATCTGAGTACCTCAGGAAGGCTGCCTCTCTCCCACATGCCAGGTACTCACTAGATGACCAAGGAGTGCTCTTGTTAGCCTGGAGAGTTCATGGGCTTATTAAATATGCTTTAGACAGATGCCACCTTCCATTTCTCTCAATCTGCGGGTATTCTGTGAAAAGTGTGTGTGTGTGTGTGTGTGTATCCCCTAATAAGGATCTCTTGGTTCAAGATGTGACAGAGCCATCCCCTGGGCCCCTGGGACCTGGGTGGCTCTAATGACACTCAGTCGGCCCCAAAGCACCAATATGCCCCGTTCCACAAAGAGGCACTAATCCACGTCACCACGTCCCAAAGCCAAGAAGCCATTTCCTTAAGTGTACGATTGGTTCCTTGCAATCTCAGCCACTCTCGCATCTTCCGAGTCCCCCACCAGCCCAGAAATTGCATCAAATAACAGCTCCCACATCCCCCTCCCGCACCCTCCCTCACCATCTCTGCTGACAGAGTCTGTAAAGGAAATGAGAACAGAGGCTCATTTCCAGTGGCAGCAACAAGAATTTGCTAATTAAAATGAAAAGCCTCAGTTCCCTGGATCAGTGAAGGAGGCCTCTGAGAAGTGCTGAGAAGAAATCTTTCTCCAAACGAAATGGCCTTCCAGCTGGGCCCTGATGGAGCCCAGGCATCCTTCTAATGGCAGGGGGGGCGGGAAACTGGGGCTCAGCAGACCCGCTCCAAACTCTAATGAGGTCTCAGACCCATTTCCAGGAGGGCCTGTCCCTTTGTCTTCCCCAGTCTGGGATCTTCACGCAGATTCCCACACTTCTTCAGAGATTTCATGAATGTGAGAGTCGGGGGGCCTTTGGATCATCCAGTCAAGTGCTTTTCAACCTGGTTCCACACTTGAATCACCTGGTGAGGGTTTAAAAGATACCATTACCCAGACAGTCTCATGAAAAATGAACCCCTGGAGGGGGGCTGAGCACCTGCATTTGATAAAAGCTTCTCAAGTGATTCTGCTGCCCAGGGAGCAGTGGGGGCTGCATCTCATCCTTACAGTCTTGTCTCTGGGTGATGAGGACTCTGAGGACCAGAGAAGGAGATAAAGTTGCCCCAGGCCACACAGCAAGGCAAAGGCCGAGCCCTGGTTCCCTGACTTGCTTGCCCTTTCCACGACACAGGACTGCTCCCTGCTCTGCCTTCTTCACCCCCTGGGTGTGAATGCAGTGAAATGAAAGGGGGATGGAGAGGTGTTTAGCCTGAGGGCGTTGGTGGGACCAAGCATGTTTGGAGAATAGTCAGCAGGAGTCTTTGCATGAAGACCAAGGAGCCTCATGGGAAATGTTCAGTCTAAGGGAAAGGGTATGTGAGATGTATAAAGTGGTTCAAGCATCAGGGTCATGTCCCAGGATGGGAGAAACACTGGAGGTTCCCGACATGTAGCACCATATTACATTAGGTTGAATCATAGGAAATTGTGATATCTGGTCATTTTTGACCTACAGAAATGGCAATTTCCTATGCTTGGACATCATAGTTCCAGCAGCAGTACAGAGGGGATGAGACCCAGGGACCACTACGGGCTCAGATGTGAGCTTAGGTGTGTCTGATTCAAAGTCTCTGAGCCGCTACGCTGCCATGTTGGCCTCAGAGCTGCGATCTCCCACATGAAGAAAGCAGCTGGGAGCTTTGTGATCCTAACTGTGAGAAAAGTGATGTCTAGGTCGCCAAAGGTCGGGGTCCTCGTGCCTGGTTCTTTCATTTCCCCTTTGTTATTACGTTATTGTTGTACTAGGGAACAGCCTCAACTCCTGTGATCCTTTTAATTCTTGGGCAACCTGCCAAGACCTCAGTTTTCTCAGTGAAATGGGGGATAGGATGTTGGAGGGACTTTCTGTCTCCTTAATTCTGATGGTCTAGTGAAAGCGATGATTTACACGTGCCAAATGTTCTACAGCTTCCCAAAGCATCATTGCAGGTGTGGTTTGGTTTGAACTTTCCATAATGCAATGAGTTAGAAATCCTCATTCCCAAAATTTAGATGGAGACACTGAGGCCCAAAAAATCATTAGGCAACTGTTCAAATCCCACAGTGTTTTACTCGCAGATTTGGAACTAGAACTCAGGTTTCCTGACTCCTGAGAGTGAGGGCCTTTCTGGACATGAAGTGACCTCCAGGGGTCCACACTCTCTTTGCTTTATCATAAGGGGATTGGCGGACTTATCCCAGGGGGATGGGAAGAAGGGATTAACCCCTTAGTTTACCTTTCTAGAGCTGCCCTCCCTCCTTCCTCCCCTACTCTGCCCTATTTCAACACCCCCAAATCTTCCATTTTTATGGAAGGTAATTGGCCGTGAAGTCCTTTGCATTTTCCTTTGGGAAAGCCCTATCAGTGAGAGCCAGCCTGGCATAGGTGTTAAGAACAAAGCCGTCTGGATTGGAACCCAGGTCTGCCACTTACCAAATAGGAGACGTAAAAAAAGTCACTACACTTTTTCTCTGCCTCTCTCCCCTTAATGGGGATAATCATGATGCCTATATTGTAAGATTATAAGGAGGATTAAATGAGCAAATTGTAAGCACTTGTATTAGTCCAAATATGCCGTAGTAAACCAACCTCCAAAACTCAATGGCTTGGGGTGCCTGGGTGGCTCAGTGGGTTGAGCCTCTGCCTTTGGCTCAGGTCATGATCTCCGGGCCCTGGGATTGAGCCTGAGTTGGGCTTTCTGCTTGACGGGGAGCCTGCTTCCCCCTCCTCGCTGTCTGCCTCTCTGCCTACTTGTGATTTCTGTCTGTCAAAAAAATAAAATCTAAAAAAAAAAACCAAAACCCTAACATATGTGTGTGTGTGTGTGTGTGTATAGATATGTATATCTATATCTATATCTATATATATCTCAATGGCTTAATGCAATAAAGGTTTGTTTTTCACTCACCCGGAGTCAGATGGGAGTTCAGTAAATCTCCCGGGCCCTCCGTGTTCCACTCAGTGATCCAGATTCCCCACATCCTGTGAAACGTCTTCACACGTGGTTTCCAGAGCCTCTCAAATAGCTCATACGGTTGCCCCCCAGCAACTACTGGCCAGAAGCAGCCATATGTTCTCAAATACAGTTATGAAGGATCCTCGGAAAGGCAAGAACCGTTCGCTGACCAGCACTGGCTCTGCCGGCAGATTTTAGTTTTGTTAAATATGAAATAAATGTTATTTTTAAAGAAGTCTCATTTTGATGTGTGGATCGTTTAATCTTCTTACTGGAAGCATGTGTTTGATTCCTGCTTATCTCTTTACTGTCAATTTAACATTTTATCACTTCTTGTTCTTTTATACCGCTCATTGATTTTGCCTTATCTTTATAACAACCAATAAGAAGTAGTTTGGCAGGGACAGTAGGAGTGAGAAACTTTCCCCACTACTGGGAAACCTAGAGGCCACCATCCTTCCCATTCCGGCTACTTCCGCAGCTGCCTCTTTGGGTCCTCTTGGGTCAGTACGTCTTCTAGTTATTTCAACCATCTCACCCTGGGTGCTTAGGGGACCCATGGTTTGGCCTCCCCAGGGCTTTGACTCTCCCCCTACAGAGAGGAGTTATGGCTGATGTTTCCTCCAGGCCTGATGCAGGGAGGTACCCTAGCCCAGTGCTGCAAAGAGCCACATGGTGGTGACCTTTCCTAGAGGTACCCACAGCTGGATGGCACTACTCAGCTCCTAAGAATTCCTCCTGAGTTACCCACCTCCCACCCCAGCAGGTGTGAAGACACGTCTTGCTGGGTGGGCCCCTTGATTCTCTTCCCTTTATGGGAAATGTTAAGCAGAAGAGGGCAGACTCTGTTTTTTTTGAATGCAGTCATCTGGGAGGTCAACTGCATTTGTCAGGAACATAGAAAGCAATGTGAGCTGGCTGAGAATTCTAAAATCTGAAAAGAAGGGAAGCTTATTCCCCTGAAGAGTAGGTGCCTAGCGTCCTCCTGGGAAAGCTCTTGGAGCATCAGGGGAAAAATCAGGATTGAGGCTCTCTGCTCTGGACCCATCGTTTTAAAGGTTGGTAGATGCCCTTCTGGGAAGCTTGGGGGGTAGTGTCTCCGCAGGGGGATTTTATCAGCTTGCAGAGTGAGACCCTAATGACAGTATGCCCCATGTCATGCACATCTCATCCTTCCCTCTGTCCCTGATGAATGCTAAGGATGGTATTTCTGTCACACAAATGGGACCTCTGATGCCACCACTGAATGAGCTCTTGCCCAGCCCCAGAAGGAGGTCTCTCTCCTGTCTTTCCTTTCTTTGTTTTTCATTTTTTAAAAAAGTTTTAATTTTAATCACAGGTGCCCTCCCTAATCCCCATCGTCTGTTTCACCCATTCCCCCTCCCTCCCCTCTGGTAACCAGCAGACTGTTCTCTATAAGTAAGAGTCTGTTTCTTGCTTTCTCTCTTTCTTTTTTCTCCCTTTGCTTGTTTTGATTCTTACATCTCCCATATGAGTGAGATCATATGGTATTTGTCTTGCTCTGACTGGCTTATTTCACTGGCTTTACACTCTCTAGCTCCATCCAGGTCATTGCCCATGTTTACCAGAGATACTGCTCTGTAGTTCTCTTTTTTGTGGTGTCTCTGTCAGGTTTTGGTGTCAGGGCAGTGTTGGTCTCAGAATGAATTTGGAAATTTTTCTTTCTTTTCTATTTTTTTTTTTGAATAGTTTAAGAAGAATACATGTTAACTCTTTTTGAAATATTTGATAGAATTTGCCTGTGAAGCCATCTGGTCCTGGACTTGTGTTTCTTGAGAGTGTTTTGATTACTGACTCAATGTCTTTGCTGGTTATCAGTCTGTTCAAATTTTCTACTTCTTCCTGTTTCAGTTTTGGTAGTTGTTATGTTTCTAGGAATTTATCCATTTCTTCTAGGTTGTCCAAGTTGTTGGCATAGAGTTTTTCATCGTATTTTCTTACCCCTGTGTTTCTGTAGTGTCAGTTGTTATTTCTTCTCTCTTGTTTGTGATTTTATTTGAGTCATTTCATTTTTTTTTTCTTGGTAGTCTTGCTAGAGGTTTATCAATTTTATTGATTTTTTTTCAAAGAACCAGATCCTGGTTTCATTCTCTGTTTTATTGCATCTTAAGTTTCTGTATCATTTATTTCTGTTCTATCTCTATTATTTCCATCCTTCTGCTGGTTTTAGGTTTTGTTTGTTCTTTTTTCCAGCTCCATTAGAGGTGAGGGTAGGTTGTTTGAGATTTCTCTTGCTTCTTGAGATAGGTCTGTATAACTCTTAACTCCCCTCCTAGAATAGCTTTTGCTGTATCCCAAAGGTTTTGGACTGTTGTGTTTTCATTTTTTTGTTTGTTTCCATGTACTCTTTTATTTCTTCTTTTATGCACTGGTTGGCTTCTTCATTGTTTAATAGCATGTTTATTCAACCTCCATGTATTTGTGGTCTTTCCAGATTTTTGCTTGTGGTTGGTTTATAATTTCATAGGGTTGTGGTCAGAAAAGATGCATGGTATGACTTTGATCTTTTTGAAATTGTATTGAGACTTGTTTTGTGGGTTAGTATGTGATCTATTCTGGAGAATGTTCCATGTGTAGTTAAAAAGAATGTGTGTTCTGCTGTTTTAGGATGGAACATCCTGAATATATCTGTTAAATTCATCTGTCCTAGTGTGTCATTCAAAGCCACAGTTTCCTTGTTCATTTTCTGTTTAGATGATCTGTCCATTCATATAAGTGGAAGGTTAAAGTCCCCTACTATTATTTGTATTACTTCTGGTGAGCTCCTTTGTGTCTGTTATTAACTGTTTTATTTATTTGGATCCTCCTGTGTTGGGTGCATAAATATTTACAATTTTTATCTCTTCTTTTTGGATTGTCCCCTTTATTATTATATAGTGTCCTGCTTTGTCTCTTATTATGGTCTTTTTAAAAAGTCTGTTTTGTCCAGGGGAGTCTGGGTAGCTCAGTTGGTTAAGCATCTGACTCTTGATTTTGATTCAGGTCATGATCCCAGGGTTGCGGGATTGAAACCCTAGTCAGGCTCTGCACTCAGTGTGGAGTCTGCTTGAGAATCTCTCTCTCTCTCTGCCCCTCCCCCTACTCACATGTGGTCTCTCTAAAATAAATAAATCTTTAAAAAAATTTTTTTTAAATCTTTAAAAAAAAAGTCTATTTTGTCCAATATAAGTATTGCTACCCCAGCTTTCTTTTTTTTTTTTTTAAAGATTTTATTTAATTATTTGTCAGAGAGAGAGAGGGAGAGAGAGCAAGCACAGGCAGACAGAATGGCAGGCAGAGGCAGAGGGAGAAGCAGGCTCCCTGATGAGCAAGGAGCCCGATGTGGGACTCGATCCCAGGACGCTGGGATCATGACCTGAGCCGAAGGCAGCTGCTTAACCAACTGAGCCACCCAGGCGTCCCCCAGCTTTCTTTTGACATCCATTTGCATGACACATATTTCTCCATCTCCTCACTTTCAATCTGCAGGTATCTTTAGGTCTATAATGAGTGTTTTGAAGGCAACATTTAGAATTGTCTTGTTTTTTATTCATTTTGTCACCCTGTGTCTTTTGATTGTAGTGTTTCATCCACCTACATTCTAGGTAATTAGTGATAGATGTGTATTTATTGCTATTTTGTTACTTGTTTTGTCAGTGTTTTTTTTTAAAAGATTTTTTCATTTATTTGAGAGAGAGACAGAGTGAGAGAGAGCATGAGAGGGGAGGTCAGAGGGAGAAGCAGACTCCACATGGAGCTGGGAGCCCAATGAAGAACTTGATCCCAAGACTCCGAGTTCATGACCTGAACTGAAGGCCGTTGCTCAACCAACTGAGCCACCCCAGTGCCCTGTTTTGTTGTTTTTTTAATGAAGATTTTCTCTGATCCTTTCTTATCTTTCTTTTATGTGTTACGATTTCCTTAGTGATGTGCTTTCATCCCTTTCTCTATTTTTTGCATAGACTTTTGATTTTTGGTTATCATCGGTCCTGTATATAACTTCTTCTGCATATAGCAATTTATATAAGTTGATGATCATTTAAGTTTGAACCCATTCTTTACTCTTCTCCTCTCCATATATTAGTTGTATGCCATATTTTACATCCTTTAATTTTGTGAGTCCTTTGACTGATTTTTTGACAGAAATATTCACTTTTCACCACTTTTGTGTTTCCTACCTTTATCCTATGACTTTTGTTCTCTCCTTTCCACTCTAAGAGTCCACTTTAACATTTCTTACAGAGCTTCTTTAGTGGTCATGATCTCTCTTAGTTTTTGTTTGACTTGGAAACTCTTTATTTCTCCTTCTATTCTGCATGATAGCTTTGCTGGATAGACTATTCTTGGCTGTGGGCTCTTCCCATTCAGCACTTTGAATTTATCATGCCACTGCTTGCTTGCTTGCTTGCTTTCTTTCTTTATTTCTTTCTTTTTTTAATTTAATTTAATTTTTTCAGTATTCCAAAATTCATTGTTTATGCACCACACCCAGGGCTCCATGCAATATGTGCCCTCCATGATACCCACCACCAGGCTCACCTATCCCCCCACCCTCTCCCCTCCAAAACCCCCAGTTTGTTTCTCAGAGTCCACAGTCTCTCATGGTTCATCTCCCCCTCCCATTCCCCTCCCTCCTCCCTTCACTTTCCCCTTCCTTCTCCCAGTGTCCTCCGTGTTATTCCTTATGCTCCACAAGTAAGTGAAACCATACGATAATTGACTCCCTCTGCTTGACTTATTTCACTCAGCATAATCTCCTCCAGTCCCATCCATGTTGATACAAAAGTTGGGTATTCATCCTTTCTGATGGAGGCATAATACTCCATTGTATATATGGACCAAATCTTCTTTATCCATTCGTCCATTGAAGGGCATCTTGGCTCTTTCCACAGTTTGGCAACCGTGGCCATTGCTGCTATGAACATTGGCATACAGATGGTCCTTCTTTTCACTACATCTGTATCTTTTGGGTAAATACCCAGTAGTGCAATTGTAGGGTCATAGGGAAGCTCTATTTTTAATTTCTTGAGAAATCTCCATACTGTTTTCCAAAGTGGCTGCACCAACTTGCATTCCCACCAACAGTGTAAGAGGGTTCCCCTTTCTCCACATCCTTTCCAACATTTGTTGTTTACTGTCTTGATAATTTTGGCTGTTCTAACTGGTGTAAGGTGGCATCTCAATGTGGTTTTGATTTGAATCTCCCTGATGGCTAATGATGATGAACATTTTTTTTCATGTGTCTGTTAGCCATTTGGGCAAATAATCTTCAACAAAGCAGGAAAAAATATACAGTGAAAAAAAGACAGTGTCTTCAATAGATCATTCTGGGAAAATTGGACAGCTATGTGTAGAAGAATGAAACTGGACCATTCTCTTATACCATACACAAAGATAAACTCAAAATTGATAAAAGACCTCAACGTGAGGCAGGAATCTATCAAAATCCTAGAGGAGAACATGGGCAGTAACCTCTTCAACATCGGACACAGCAACTTCTTTCAAGATATGTCTCCAAAGGCAAAGTAAACAAAAGTGAAAATGAACTCTTGGGACTTCATCAAGATCAAAAGCATCTGCACAGCAAAGGAAACAGTCAACAAAACAAAGAGGCATGGAATGAGAGAAGATATTTGCAAATGACACTACAGACAAAGGGCTGATATCCAAGATCTATAAAGAACTCCTCAAACTCAACACACACAAAACAGATAATCACATCAAAAAATGGGCAGAAGACATGAACAGACACTTCTCCAAAGAAGACATACAAATGGCTTTCTTGTTTGCAAAGTTTCTGCTGAAAAAGCTGTTGATAGCCTTTTGGGATTTCCTTTGTATGTAACTGTCTTTTTTTTTTTTTTTTTTTTTTTTTTTTTTTTTTGCTTTGTTGTTTTTAATATTTTTCCTTTATCACTGTATTTTGACATTTTAACTACTATATGTCTTGGTGTGGATCTGCATTTATTGATTTTGATGGGATTTCTTTGTGCCTCCAGGATCTGGATGTCTGTTTCCTTCCCCAGATTAGGAAAGTTTCCTGCTATTATTTCTTCATATACATTCTCTGTCCCCCATTTCTTTCTCTTTTCCCTTTGGGTATCCTATAATATGAATGTTATTACAGTTGATGTAGTCACTGAATTCCCTAAGTCTATTTCCATTTTACATAATTCTTTTTTTCTCTCTCTTGTTCAGCTTGATTACTTTCCATGACTTTGTCTTCTAGGTCACTGATTTGTTCCTCTGCTTCTTCCAGCCTGCTATTCATTCCATCAGGCATGTTTCTCATTTTGTTTATTGAGTCCTTTATCTCTGCTGTTATTCCTTATCTCTGTGTTAATGGTCTCACTGATGTCTTCTACCATTTTTTCAAGTCCAGTGAGTATCCTTATGATCATTGATTTAAATTCTCTATCAGACATGTTACTTATACTTGTTTGCTTGGATCTCTGACCGTGGCCTTGTCTTTTTCTTTCATTTGGGACAAATTCTTCCGTCTTTTCATATTGTCTAACTCTCTATGTCTACTTCTGTGTTAGGAAAGTCAGCTATATCTCCTATTCCTGAGGCCAAAGGTCTTCTAAAGAAGAGGTCAGTGTAGCATGCCCTGTCCCCTGTAGTTCCTGCAACTTCTGGGAGTGTCTCCACTGTGTGCTGTATGCACTCTGCTGTTGTGTCCTGGCAGCTTTATCATTCAGACCAGTTGTCTGTAGAGTTTTTCTGCCTATTTTGGGCAGTGTTTGGTCCCTGACCTGAATGTGGTGTAGTTCAGCTGGGTGTGCTCTGATCTGCTTGTGAAATGAGACCTGTTGCTGCTGCCACCAAACCAAGGCCTTGCAAAACTCTCGAGTAGGGAGAGGTAGTTTTGGCAGGGGTTTAGACCAGACTTCTGGGGAGGGGGCCCATTGCACTGGAACAGGCAAATGTGACTGGGAAGGGCAGGTTCACCAGAGTGTGTGGTGGGGTGGGGCATGGTGTAAGCTAGTTAGGTAGTGAGTGTCCATACTGTGCTGGTTCCCACAAGTGGCCCCATGTTTATGCTGAGGGCCT
This sequence comes from Enhydra lutris kenyoni, assembly GCF_002288905.1. Lineage (NCBI taxonomy): Eukaryota > Metazoa > Chordata > Mammalia > Carnivora > Mustelidae > Enhydra > Enhydra lutris. The sequence continues at coordinate 17,666,560 of NW_019154090.1, read as the reverse complement.
GTGGAGGAAAGTGGCACCAGCCAGTTCCTTTATTCCTCAAGGGGTCTCTCTATGAACGCTGCTTCCTGGGACATGCTCTGAGATGAACAACTAACCTCTCACTCTGTACCCCAGGTGGTCTTCAGATTGTTATTTACTGGCTGTGTGTTGTGGGTTGTTTGCCTACCTTCTCTCCAAGAGTAGCACAGTGCCTCTGGGCTCTTTCTCAGCCAAGCCTACTGACCTTTAAAACTCCAGGCTTTAAGCTCTGCTGGTTGCAAGAACTCATGAAATTCAGGCCTTCTTAATTTCCGAGGCAATTGCTATGGGGATTTGTTCTGCCTGTGAGCTCTCCTGTGTGCTCGTCCATCTCTTACCCTTCTCTGTGACAGTGGCTCCGTCCCCACTATACCAGCTATGATCCATTTCTCTCCCAACCTGCATCTCTGCACTTTCTGCCTTCTTTGATGTGGTCTCTTTTCTACCTTTAGTTGTGGGGTTTGTTCTGTTAGTCCTCGGATTGATTTCTGAGGTATTTAGGATGATTTGATAGTTATCTAGTTGTATTCATGGCATGAGGTGAGCCTAGGGTCTTCCTACTCTGCTGCCATCTTCCCCTCACACTCATCTCCTCTGTTTTCCTGATGGAGAACATGAACTCATAGGCCCTCCTCTTGCCTATGGCCTACACTACCATTTCTGGGAATTTTTTTCTAGTTGGCTGATTTTCCAATACTCCTCACTCCAGTGTAAAAATCTATAACTTCTTAACCTGCTTCAGGAACTGGCAAGCAGTGCATGACTTTGGACCAGTTAGCTGGCTTGTAAGATTCTAGATGAAGTGCTTCTTGGGGATTTAGGACTTTTGTAGGTAACAAGGCCTGCTTGTTCAGATGCAGTGAGCAGTCTGGGGTACACTCCTCAGAGACAGGGCATTTCTTCTGGACTTATTTGGTTGGGAGTATAAAGGCATAAATCTGGATCCTTTGGCTTTAAAAGGTTTTAATAATTTTTTTCAAGAGGTCTGGAATATAGAATATTCATGTGTGGTCACATTCATGGTTTCAGATATTATATTTCTCCAGGGGCATAGATAACAGAAAATTGGCTAACATTTTCCTTTCTGCATATATCATGTGGCTCTCTTTGGCTCTTGTGACCAGGACCTACTGTCTTTCTGGTTCTGACAAGAAGGACATGATTTGCCTTAGCTTATTTCCCCTCTGAAGGCACCCAAAGTTTGTTTGGACATATGGTGCCTCTCTGAGGATCTTTTAGCTTGCACTCATTCCACAACCCCAGGTCAGAATTCATTATCTCTGGGGAACTGGTTGCCAGAACTGTCTGGGTGTCCCTTGGGGCCCTACTTGGAGCCATTAGTGATGGCTGATTGCTCTCCAAGGCTAATCTTGAAGAGACAGATGTATTCACCTCCAAGGAAAATTCCTCACCCAACCCCTTGTTTTGCACACAACCAGCTGGAGCTGAATTGTGGTATGTGGTGTAAACCCTGGGGGAAGCTTTGCCCATCATCCTAGCCCAGGAGTCAGGATATTAATGTTGGCCCCTCTCTGTTTGCTTCTGTTTTCAGGTGAGGTGTTCTCAACCAGGTAAGGCCACTTCTTTTCCTCAGAGTAGTGCCTGGGAACCCATTTGCCCTCACAGTAGACTGGAGACATTGCACCAGAGTTAGTAAGATGGATCAAGGCTTTTCCGTTTCTACTGGGGAGGGGCTGGGGCTTGGGGATGGTGAACAAGAGGGCCTAACTTCATTGGTAAGGTTCTCATTATTTTACCAGGGGAATGTCTTTGTGTGTTATTTGTATAATTAAAAATTAAGCAAAGGAATAATGCGAACACTTTAGGTCTTCGACATTAACATAAATGGATGTCCTGAATACAGTAAAATGCATTCAACTGAACTAAACCCAAAAGACAAGGAAGACAACAAACACTCGCTTTGGTGTTTTGTCAGAGAGGTTTTCCCTCTCATTTTCTCTTGCCTTTGATCCATGGATTCTTGATAATATCAAACCACTTTTATTCAAATTATATCTTAATAGATGTGAAACTTGTCTTCCTAATATCTAGCATGACAAGAAGTCCCAAGGAATTGATTAGATGTATTCCTGCAACTGGTAATATGTAGTTTCAATTACCGTAGCTCATTTAAAGATTGGTTGTTCTTGTGTGTTAATTTTTTTTTTCAGATAAACTTTAATGTGATTTTTTTTTTCATGTTACCTACCTACTAAAGGACTCATTTGGGTTTTGATTGAAATTGAATTAAATTTATTCTTTTAATTTTGCTAGAATTGGCATTTTAAGTATAATTATTCTTTCCCTCTGCTGTATCTCTTCATTTATTATTGTCTTCTTTGAGGTCTTGAGATAGGACTCTGTAGTTTTCTTTATGGGAATCCTCCACATTTTTAAAGCTGATTCCTAGATTTCTAATACTTTGTGCTGCTATTGTGAATACAATATTTCTTTCTCATTATGTTTCCTAACATATAATTTATGCTAGATCAATGAATTAATTAATTCATTACTTCATTCTGCAAGTATGAATAGGGAAACCACTTATTCTGCATACTTATAAGTTGTACCTTTGCTGAATATCCTTATTATTCTTAATAAGTTTGGGGTTACTAAGCATACATCATTGGCTGTGATAATTCTGAACCTTCACTTACATAGTAATCGTGACAATTTAAAAACATGTATGCAAATTATTTGACACTCCTTTTATAAAGAGGATGATGTCCTCTTCCTTTGAATCAGGGTTGACCTCAGTGCATGCCTCACAACCAGTAGAATTCAACAGAAGTGATATGGTATAACTTTGAAGGAGAGGACAGAAAAAAAATCACTTAGTTTCCTTCAGAAATTGTGGGACGCTCCTCTGGGTGAAGGCAGGGTCTAGGTCATGAGTCTGACTACCCTGAGACCACCATACTAGAGAGGGCCCCTGTAGATACCTTATTTGATAGCCCAACTGATCTCCCAGCCAACAGCCAGTGTCAACAGTAGTCATGTTTGTGAGCCATCCAGAACATCCTTCCCAGTCAAGGCTTAAAGATGACTACAGCCCTAACTGACATCTGATTATACCCATAGGAGAAATCCTAAGCAAGGACTGGCCAGATGATCCCTCCCTGAATTCCTGACCCAGAAATCATGAACAAAGTAAAAATGGTTGTTTTGGGTGAATTTTTTGTACAGTAATGGTAACCTTGGTAGTAACCTCTCTTTTTTCTTGTCTAATTGCATTCACTCCATTGGCATCAGCCAAATACTAGATAATAGCAACAATGTAGGCATTTATGATTTTAATAGAAATACACTTACTTTTTCTCTATTATTGGCTACATTGACTATTTATATTAGATATTCCATAGTCATATAGAGCTCCAGACACTCATTGGCTAAGTACCAGAAATCTCTGTAGGTCCAGGTAACCCCCAGGAGCAAGTGTCCTCCTTGTGGTGATTCAGTGATCCAGGCTGATGGGGGTTCCTCCCTTCTGTGGCTGTACCATCTGGATCACAGGATCGCTCCTTGACTGATAAGACAGGGAAGAAAATGCTGTAGAGTCTCTTCCCAGCAATTTGATACTTTGGCATAGAATTGATACACATCATTTCTGCTCAAGCTGATTGGCTAGGACTTGTCACACAACCCAACTAATTTCAAGGAGTGTAAAAGGTGTCCTCTTCCTTTATGTCTGAATGGAAAGGAGCAGCAGATATGGGTAAATTCTAGTAATGCCTACCACTCATTACTTTGTTAGCATAAGTTAGCATACTTATGCTAACAAAGTGTCTTATAATTTCTAGCTTACTGAGACTTATATTTAATCAGAAATTGATACTAAATTTTGTCAAATACTTCTTCAGTATTAAGATGATTATATGTCTTTCCTTTTATCTGTAGACTTCCTAATATTGAATTACTTTTGGATTCCTGACATATAGACCACTTGGATATGGTATATTATTTTTAAAAAGCAGCTAAATATAATAAAATTTGGAGAAAATCTTTGCATTTATAAATGTGACTGGTCTAAAAGTTTTAGGCATGTGTATATGTGTACCTTTTCAGATTTGGTATCTATGCCATTTTAACTTCATAATATTCATAATATAAGTTGGGAAGCTTCCCCTCATTTGCATTGTTCTAGAATAGGACATACAACATAAGAATTATATTTTTGTTTGAAACTTTGACCAAGTGCACTCATAAAACTATCTGTTCTTGTATCTTTGAGGGAAAAATTAACAATATAAATATTTTTTTCTGACGACTGGTCAACTCAGCTTTTCTATTTCTTGAGCCAATTTTGGTAGCATTCATACTTTCCCAAAATGATCTACTTGATCAAGATTTTAAAATTACTCTCCAGGGTTGTTCATAATACCCTTTTATAATGTTGTATAATTTCCCTTTTCACTATAATATCCCTTTTCTATTTTCCTGATTTTGAATATTTGTGTTTTATTTTGGTGAACACTGTCAGCCATTTGTTTTGTTGGATACAATAACAAAAAATTTCTTGGACTCGGTCATGGATTCTAGTGTTTTTCTGCATTTGTATTCATTGTACAATGTCTTCCTTTCCCTGGCAAGAACCTTGATTTCATGGGCAGACACTTTCTCTGATTTCTCAAAGTGAACCTTGGCTTTGAACTCCTGCATCTTTTCATGTGTCTGGTGATGTTTTCCTGTTTGTTCATCCTTGTAAGTGGAGTTCTGAGCTTGCTCAGAGTTGGGATCTGCCAGAAAACATGGCAGGGGAAGAAGGGGGGAGGGGAAGCAGGTGGGACTTGGTTATTTCTCTCTGACAGTTGAGAAATCGGATATACCGTGAGGACCGGGGGCTTAGCCAGAGCTGGGGCTCTCACAATACAAGCTTCATCAGCCCTGAAGAGGCTTGTGTCTGTGTTTAATGTTGGCTGGACACCCCTTCTCCCTACCTTTGCCTGACACCATTTCCCCCATTAGGAACTAGCTGTCTACGTGGTTTGTCAGGAGCTATGTCCTGTCAAGGGCAGGCTGGAAGGAAATGTTGCTGTATGTTCCCGGTTCTATGGGCAGACATTCCCCCACTCTACTGGTCAACTCACCCCATTGTGCTTCTGCTCACAGTAGGGCTCCCGTGGGGCCACTTCTGGTCCTTCTTGCTGTCTGTTGGGCAGGCTTACTATTTTCAGCAGAAATATGGGAAGGCAAATCTGAGTAGCAAATTAACATGACACATAGGATAAATCTAGGAGAGGACCATAGATTCTCCCATATGAATCACTTTACACCAAGTCCATTTTTGTCCCTGCATTAAAAGCTGAAGTGGACAGCTGGGAGCCTTCTGTGTGTGTTGGCAGGGTCCCATTTCAGATTAGCAGCTGGAGGGTGGGGTGCTGCGCATAGCTTAGCCCAGTTTCCTAGTTAGTAGCCCCGTCAAAGCTAAGCCTAGGATAAGGTTTTATTTGGAGATAGGATTCCAAGCAGCAACGAGAGTAGGAGGTGTAAATCAGAGAAGAGGGAGGGAGAAGCAATACAAGGTTGTGTTAATGGAGTTGGCTACTCCTGCAAGGGTCTGTTTGCTTGTTCTGAAACCATGTAAAAAGTCATGAACTAGAGCTCAGAATTGCCTTGAGAAGGAAGAAAGGAGAAAGTGTTTGTTTACATGTCCACTCTCCTATTGGTCAAGGTTTGCCCCCTGGCGGCAGCAGGTGGGGGTGGGGGTGGGCAGGTAGCTCCCCAGGCTTCTGGGGGCATGCACAGGACTGCTAGGTGGGTTCCTGTGGGCATCCGAGAGCACACATCAGAAACTGGGGGGCAGGAGCAAAAGGTGCAGAGCAGGTCTGAGCGGACGCCCCGTGGCTTCTCCTGTGTGGAGTCAGCAGAAGGCCGCTTGCTCACAACAGTCACGGAGGGGATCGGAGGTAGGGCTGAGGATGCTTGAAGTGACACGGTAGGCATCTGCTTTACCCGCCTCGTACATATTCAGATGACAGCATGCTCTCCTCTCCCTGCCTCTGCCTGGGCTGCTCTGAACAGATTGGGGGCCCGAAAGCAACAAATCCTCAGCACGCCAAGCTTCTCCTCGCCATTCCTCCTCCCAAAGAGGTTTTTATTAATGTCATTTCATCTCCCAGGGGGTAGAAATGGACCACTGGCCAATTCTCTGAGTGAGTGCAGACCATCTGGGGGGAAGGACTGCTTCATCTTCTCTGAGGCTCCCTCACCTGGTTTAGGCGGCAAACCAGGATTCAGCAGCAACCACTGACGATGATTCTCCTTCCAGCTCCTCGTGCCTCATCATCAGAGGAAACTCCCCCCAGAGTCACTCGGTGGCTTGGCAGCTGAGTTTCCAGCTTTTATGAATGTGTAGGTATTTGAGAAGGAAGTAGGATCAGATGGAGTCAGCCCTGGTCAGAACTTGGGATGAAGATGGCTTCTTGGCCTCACCCCATGCCACCCCAAAGAGGGATGAACCCACCTTCTCTCTGGGCATGTATAGCTGTTAGGGTCCTCGTCATTCAAAAGAATGTGTTGATACCTATACCTGGCTCCAGCTGACTTTCAGAGAACTTTATAGTGGGGCCCCTTCAATTTGGTCCTCCAGTAAAGAGCTTCCACCAAGTTATTCCATGGCCAGAGGCCATCAGCCTTCAGGGAGGGAAATGTTGCATTCTGCTAAGCTGTTCTTTTTACTAAGAGGACTCATGGAAAAAAAAAATTAACTTCTTGCCTCTGTAGCAGGGACACTTTATTTATGCTGAGCAACTGGTTTACTTTTCCCTTTTGGACATTAAGTTAATGGACCGTGTTCTCCTTCTGGGGTGGTTGGGCAGTACCAAGTTTTTGAACCCCTTGCTCCAGATGTATGGCAAGCCGTTGGGTATGGTCCCATTCTGGCTATCATCGTGTCTATCCTGCTTTCATTTTCCTATGTTCTGCTCTCCCCACCTTCTTATATCATTGGGTTTTTCAAGTTATGAGAGTAATATAATACTTAGAAAATAGAGAACATGAAGAGCAAAAATCACTCATGTTCTCTAGCATTAGAGATAATCACTATTAATATACCGATACAGTCATTCATTTGTACATTCCATTTATTTTCTCTATGCATCTGTTTTTCTGTTTCTCTCTCCTTCCATGCACTCTGGATGACCTGGAATAATTAGTTCTATTTTGTTCCAATGGCTAATCCAGGGACTGAGGAAACTGACATCCTCCTCAGTTTCTCCTGGTTTCCATGGGTTTATTGCCATGCTCTTGTCTCTGGTTATTGGTTTGTGATTGTCGTCTGTCTGTGGGTGTTAGATCTCCACCGCATGCCCTAGACCCTGCCAGAGGAAATCAAATTCCCCTTGTCGCCTCTTGCATGGCGTGTTGGTGAACTCGTGTCATGTCTTAAGGGTCTGAGGGCTTCTAGGTCCTCCCAGAGTTCACATGGAGAGCTTGAACTCCTGGGTTAGAGGAAGATCTGAAGCCCAACCAGGGCTACCCATCAGTGTCCAACTGAGGTGCTTTGAGGTTTGATGTAGACCCACAATCCAGGTCCAGCCAGAAAGGAGAGCCAGGCAGAGCCAGACCCCACCTGGGTGGCTAATCGCTATGGAAAGAGGTTTTGGGTCACTGTGGCCAGTCTCTAGGTTGGAGCACACAGGGGTTGGCATCCCTCCCTGTTAACGATGGCTCAGAGACATCACTGTGAGAGCACCTGAGTCTTGACATACTCAAACCAGGTTACCCCCAGGTTGCAGGAGTACTGGGAGGGGGTCAAGAATTCTAACAGCTACTTTAGCAGAGGTCCACGGAAATGGTGGTAAGCATATATAGAAGCATGTCCACAGTGCAATGTTAGGTGGAAGGAAGCCTATCAGCATGTGTATGTATGTATATAAGTTTACATATGTGCAGAAAGGTCTGGAAAAGCATGAAAATATTAATAAGGCACCTTTGAGAAGTGGTGACTTTCACCTTATATCACAATTTTGTATTGAGTTCTTTCAAATGAACATATGCTACTTTTATAATAACTCTTAAAAAGAGATTTCCTTGGGGGGGCAATGATATGCAACCGAAGTATTTTTGTTATTAGGAGATAACATGAGATTTTTCCTTCTTTCTTATTTTCTCACTGTTGACTACTACATTTGTGGCAAAAGAATATATAGCAGGCAGAATAAGTGAGATTAACATGACCAAGGATGAGGGGACAAGGATTACAAGCTGGCTGGCCACCAGGTTCCCCACTCAGGACCCAAGCTGGGAAGTACCTGTTCTCCAGGCTCTGTGGCTTGGGAAGGGCGGGGGTGGGGGTTGGGGGGCACCACATGTTGATTCCTTAGGTTGAAGAACCCTGCCAGGGTTCTGAAGGCTGAATGAGAACGAGGGAGCCCTGGCTTCAGCCCTGGGGCTCAGGCTTGTCTCTGACTATGCACAAAACTCTTGGGAACCAGTCACATTCAATGAACTAGTTGTAGCTATTTTGCTTCCCCAGAGAGAGCTTTGCATCCAGCTCCGAGACTGGCTGCCTGGCACCCTCGTTTGGGGAGGGATTTGTCTCCTTGCAATGCTTGGGCCCTCTCTAACAGCCACGGCATCTGGAATGGTGCCGGCCCAACTTCAGCACGTGTTACAGTCACCTGGGGCACCTGTTAAGTACGCAGACTTCTGGGACCCATCCTGCCCCAACTCAATCAGACTCGGCAAGTTTCGAAGTTTCTCCCATGAGCTGATGGAGGTGATCTATGGACCACACTCTGAGATGAGAGGGTTCAAGTGTACACCTGGCACTGTGGGTGTGGCACCTCATGCCGCCATTTACTGGAACACTGAAGAGCAGGTTCTACGTCAAGAGGTACAGTCTGTTTCCAGGCCCCTTAATGCTATGGAACCAGCTTTCTCCAGAGGGATGCTGCAGACAGATCTCAAAGCAACTTATGGGATTGGACTTTCTTTGTTATGCTTCTGCTATCACCATGAGCTAGCTTGTTGTCCCCAGGGGAGGAGAGGAGCTCCAGGGAGCAGACCTGCCCTAGTCGAGTTGTTCAGGCAAGCTGGGCCCAGCATAGAGCCTGATACCTGGGTGGGCCGGCTGAGAGAAGTTGAGCTGGGCCTAGGTCAGTCAGCACCCAGCTGCCCACCATAAACGACCATTGTTTTGTCATTAAATTTTGGGGCTGGTATATTCTGCAGCTGTAACTTCTGTATCCAGGGAGTTTGTTACTGTGCAGATCTTGAAACTGTGACTTTGGAGGGGCTTAAAAACTTGTTCATAAACTTCCTGAGTCAATCTGGTACCATTGCTCTATGGACCAGACTTGGGGGAAAAACTTTTAGGATCAACCCTGTTACTAGCTCCGTATATAATCATGGAAAATCCCTTAACATTTATGAACCTCCAGCTTTCTCACCTGCAAAAAAAAAAGGGGGCTAATCCACAATTCCTGCATTGTAGACTTGAGGATTAAATGAACATGAAGAAACCCTACGTTTTTCTCCTCCTCCTCCTTCCACTTCTCTTCCCCACACCCCCATCCAACCCCAGGAAGACACCAGTGCGAGTATCTTAGGAAAACATGAATCTCAGGGTCACAGGTTTATTGTATAGATTTTCAACACAGCCATATTACAAACATTGTCAGGGAACATTTACAAGAATAAATAAGATGGACTTGCCGGTGTAAAAAGATTACACGTCACTGTAATGTACAGTCAAAAAATATATCTGATATTCATTGACCTGACATTATTTACCTTCTGCTTTTTTAAGCTAGAACTGGAAAGGAAAAAGAAAACAAAACAAAACAAAAAAAGAACATAGACAGCACAGTGCTGGCTTTCTTTTTTTTTTTAAAGTTGATTTATTGTGTTTTCTCTTCTCATACGTGCTTTATCTATCAAACACCCAAACTGTACAAGCGCAGGCCATTGGGATTCACAGAGAAGGCTGCAAACAGTGTGGAGACTTTGGTCTCATGCAGTATCATATGCCCAGTGGATGTGATGATGTCAGTCTCCCTAGAGTCGAGTGGGAACCCCATGAGGGCCCTTAGAGGGCGATGATGGTGTCCAGTAGCCAAGGCGATGTTAGAGGCCCTGACTCTTTGCCTTTTGTTGGCTAGTTTGATGTCGGGTGAAAACAGAGGGGTAGAAAAGTGCTTTTGAGTCTGACTGCCAACATGGGGTAGCCTGGATTCACCTGGGCTAGCCCAGGATCCCCCTGGCAAGGAAACGGATGACCTGGGGATGAGTATAATTACATGCCAATAGAGTCCCTGTGCTTTTTGCCTTTGCAGTCTGCTCCAAGAGGCCTCGACTGGGGAGTGGGGAGAAGTGACCTCTGCAGATACTGTGTGTGGTAAGCAAAGCCCTGCTCTGGGTCCTGCTTGAACCTTTACTAGTTTTGGCTATCTCTGATGGCCAGTGTGCCTGACCTGTGGTTGGTCTGATCCCAGATCTCAGTGGGCGTTTGGTCTATGGCAAAGTAGCTGTTCTTTCTGGAATTCTTGGTGATAACTAGCCTGGATGAAGGCTGGATAGGGGGCCAGAGCAGTGTCTTGGCTTGCATGGTCGGAAGACTTGGTTGGGCAGGAGAGTAGGGGATTTCAACCCACACAGACCAAGCACAACCTTGGCTTTGTGCTCTATAGGAATGACGGAGTTCAAATACAGTCCCATCTCCAAAACACATCACCCATCTAGGGTGGGGGAGAGTTCAAGGTCATCTCAGCAATGCTCTTTCTTCCCTTTAAAGTCTGGCCTCTGCTGGGCCACTGCTGAGATGGGCAGCTCATCCTCTCTGGCACACAGCAAGTTCTTCCTTACAATCATCAAGCTTTATGCATTGATCCTAGTTCCACTCAAAAGAGTGACCAGGGACAAGCAAACCGTGCTTGAATTTGTCCAATGACCTCTAGGCATATGGGCACTAGCATTCTGCCTGACCCTTTGGAAGTCTGATTTGACCTGGGATGACACTGCTTGGCCCCCTGAGCCTCCAGACTGCCCTGGGGCCTTGACCCAAGGAATACCTTCCATCACTGATCTTCTGTGGGAGTGGCAGGGGCACGGTGAGCACTGAGAGCTTGTCAGATCATCGACAGGACGTCTATGCATTTGTATCCAGAAGCCCAACCTACTGAAGTATGCCTTCAGGGACGCGGTTGTGCACTGTTGGCAGGTTATTTCACATTCCCCTTCCTCCCCCAAATCTGAGCTCCACTCACGAAGGAACCATGAATTATATGAATTACCCTGAACTCCAGGCTTACACACCAATACCCTCCTGTCCAGTGCTCTACTGCCCGCAGACTCTCATTCTCTGAATATCCCAACCAAGGATCAGGGTCCAAATCCCATCCCCCAGAGCAGCACCGTGACCCATGGTGATCCAGCCCCAAAAGGTCTTCCTTACAGACTCATCCTGAGCTCTCTCACATCCCTTGTATCAGCCCCAGTGCTCTTAGATAGCCAGGATGCCAGGCATGCTGTCTACCACCGTGGATGCTAACTCCACCTCTTGGGGACCTAAAATTTATGAGTGGATTTCATGGGGGTGAATGTGGCCCTTTTGATGACCTATTCCCATCTTTTCTGAAGGCAGGAGGGATGCAAGAGGTGGTCTTGGTCTCTACAGGATAGCTTCACAGCCAGTGGTATGCAAAAGTTTATCTCTGGTTACTAGCAAACCAGAAGAAAGTCTTCTTGTGTGCATTAATATGGCTTAGACATCTCTGCTGTGCTTCTGCTGGTCATATCCTGAAATATACATCAGAGGAAATGAGTACAATGGCCTCCTCCACTCTTCGCCATGGATGTCTCTCCCTGCTGCTCAGATTGTACACGCCCTCAAAGGCAGATCCCTGCTAGGTGACACCAGTGCCACAAATTTTATCACTTCCAGTTATGTAGACGTGGAAAACCTCCAAGTTTGAACCCTTGCATGGGAATATAGGAACAAGGATGAATCTCCTCTCGTCTCTAGTTGGAGTCCCTTTGTCTTTTTCCTGTTTTATTGGGCTATGATTTGGTGCTGGCATCAACTGAGAAGGAACTCAGTCTAGTTGGATGATGGGGAAGGCAGGTCAGGGCTTGGAGATGAAATGGCCATCCATGGGACTCATGGCTCATCTTCTGGTGTGCCCTGCAGCTGGGGTTGACTGTTGGTCCCCACAGCTCTGGCCCAGCACAATCTGTTAGCATCCTGCTCCTCTTACTCTTGGACTGGTTTGTGTCTCCCATGGCATTCCTGTTGACTTAGCTGGGTGCTGATGGCCCGTCTGTCTAGCCCAGGGGTGGCCAGGTACAGATTCAAGGAGGGTGGCTTTCTTCATTCTGTTCTACGGCAGTGAGGTGTAGGAGAATTAGCGTCTCCTTCAATGTCTCTGTGTCTGGGTAGGGCAGTCATCTCCTGCTGAGATGACATGGTGGGCACCTGGCTATGCCCCCCGGAGCCTCACTTCTGCCTGAAACAGCCCGACTAGACTGATACCTACATGCACACAATGGGGATTCATACCAGAGCGGAGGAAAGTGGATCCTCACGAGAACATACAACAAGAGCTAGCTTAGCAACAGTGAACAGATGATGATTAGATATGATTTGATTGGTCAGAGGGAAAATTATCATCTTTTCTCCAGGATACTGAGACTTGTTCTACAGCAACGTCCTTGCTTCCAGTGGTCCTGGCCAGCCTTCCCCATCCCCATCCTGCTGGGCCACAGAAGTGACCACTTTGCCTTGTGGTCTGTGTGCATTCTTGAACATTTCTGTTGGGTCCCAACTTCTTGGCCTTGCCTTCCTGTTTTCTTGCCCAAAGCTCTCCAAATCTATGCCTTCTACCTGGTCAAAGCTGCTTTTTTCACATCTTTTTCCATTAATTGATTGGCCCAACCTTGTATAGCTAAGAAATGGCCAAGCTGACATATGAACTTAAGATTGCCTCGCCAAGGGATGAACTGGGCCATGATAACCTGTGCTTCCTGGAAGTATCCCTTCTGGGGCCCTGGCCTGTTGCAGGAACCCAGTAGGTATGTGTAATTGAAGTAAAGTGAGGAGCCTTCCAGACCCCAGCCCCTCATGTGAAGCATGTCCTGAGATTTGCCCCTATTAGCAACCATGTGATTCCTCCTAGACAAAGGGCATCAGCTTCTAGAAGCCCCAGCATTCAGAAATTTGCTCAGAAAGGCTGTGTACATCTTCTCCTTTCCCTTTAGAGTATTATGGGCTCAGATGGGCACATCCTCAACATTCTAGGCTATGCCAGTAGGTTCCTTCCAGCATCAAACTGGAAGAAACTGGAGTCGAGATCAACCCATGAATGGTGAGGTCATGGTACTCCCACACCAAAGCATCTTTCTAAGGAAAGCTGAGCTGGTCTTGAGCCTGAGGCTGGAACTGGTCTCAGGAGGAAGCAGTATGGCCAGACACCACGCCTTTCTGACTGGGATATGATTCCCTAGGGTCTATCAGAGGGAGTTGAGGGGACCAAAATCACTGGAAGGACCAGGGCACATCATTTAAAAAATAGTCCTATTAAAATAAATCAGGTAAATTAGAATGGCATGCAAGTCTTGCATGAATTGTCAAAGTAGAACAAGAAACTGTGAAGGAATTTTAAGCTTGTCTGCTTTGGGCTTTACGAGACCCACTGGGTTTCTGTTCCACTCTACTCTTTGCCATTACAGGTAGACCCGTGGGAAAATCTGAGACACGATGGTGGAAAAATATGGTTTTCGAGGACAGAAGGAATTGAATTCCTGGCTCCCCTGGTCACTTAACTGGGGAACTGTGGGCAATGGGTTTCTCCTCTCTGAGCCTCCGTTTCCTCATCTGTAAAATGGTGACAATCACAAACACTCCGTAGGGATGCAGGAAGAATTGAGTGAGCTCGCTGGTTAGTGTCCTCAACACACTCAACTCCCTTGGTTCCATGGGAAGGCTGCCATTTGGCAGGCCGTTGCTCAGGCCACATGCAAAGGGAGGGCCGGTGGGAAAAGCCACTGGATCCCTCTGTCCCCATGAAGGGGTGTGTGCTGTGGTCATCCAGAGGCCCGGACGGTTGTGAAAGGGCACACATGGAGGCACAGCCAAGATTCTTCCTGAAGCCATCTAGGCCACAAACAAATGCAGACTGGCGAGGGTCCCTCACATCTCTGAACAGGGTCCATAACTAGGTGACCAGGAGGCTCTGTCCTAAGTGGGGATGCTCTCTTGGGCTCCCTGGAGACGAGAGGCTGGCTTCTGTTCTAGAAGCTCAGAGAGCACGGATACGATTTTCCTCGGCCTTCTGAAAGACAGCCCACCCTCTCAGTGGACTGGGGTGGGAAGACAGCTTGGGGGAGGTGGTGTTTGCTCTTGTTTCCCAAGGACTGGATCAAGTCCAAATTCTAGGGCACCATTGCCCCATCTCATACAGGCCCTGCCACATGCATGCCATGTGGAATCTTTGGGAAGATATCCCCATCATGAGCCTTAGTTTCATCTCTTGTAAAGTGGCCCAAGACATGTTCGCCTCCCTGCCTGCTTTGGAGAGTGGCTGGGTGTTGAGGAAACGGGGGGTTTAGCTGGGGGATCCATCGCCGGCCCTGGCTGGGTCAGGTACCTCACCGTGGCCTGAGTTTTTATGATTTCCCTTCTCCCTGAAGTCCCATTTTAGATTCTCACCATTTGAAATGATAGAAGCCAGTGTCATTTCCATGTGCCAGCTCTGTCACCCCTTCTGGAGCAGAATGAATCTGAGGCTTTGTGTTGGCTAGCTCCCCTCCCCCATTCTGCATGGATGAGCCAGGATCTGAGAAAAGAGCAGATGACAGTCTGATTTGCTCTGCTACTGATTCCTTGCAGGCGGCACGAGGGCTGGCTGGAGCTGTGGACTGGAGCCGGGGGACCTGCTCAAGCCTACCAGGGAAGGGACCTAGCAAGGGAGAAGAGTGAGTTCCTGGCTGGGGGGTGTGTGGGGAGGTGGGCTCCTTTGCCTTCCTTCCCTTTGAGATGCTTCCTTTTGAACTTCCAAAGTGACAGCCCTTCCGTGATCAAGTCTGGTGTCCCTGGACTTCCAGACAGCTCAGGAGCCCAGGCCAAAGGCAACAGATTCTGCAGGCTCCTTTCATGTCCCAGCCTCACGGGTCTGGAGGCCTGGACTGGCCACCCTGCTCCACGGTAGAGCAGAAACCCTGAGTGTCTCACAGAAGCTGGGTCTCATGACCCATTGCTTATTTTGTTCCAGCAACAAAATAATGAGCAGACAGACACATAGATGTGATATTAAAAAGCACGCACTTCAGGGAATGTCTTCACAGTGTCTGATGAAAGGAGGAGAGGCAGCCCCACTGGGCCCAGAGAGTGTCTCCCTAACACTGAGTCGAGCCCATCACTTAGGAGCTTGGCTGGCTCCCTGTGGCCCCCACAGCTGGCCTGTACTCCAGGTAGACTCTCTTCTCCCAGACCCTGCTCATCTGCCACCCCTCCTGCGGTGCTGTGCTTGCTCTGGGCTCACGGCCCATCCTACTGCCTGCCCCCTGCCCCCAGCCCAAGGACACCTCTGTGCCACTGTACATCCTGATCCCTTGGACTGATTTCCTTTCTTTCCTTCTCTTACCTGTTGAGACCCTGCTGGAATGGATGCCATCTCCCCTAGGAAGCCCAGGCAGGCAGAGTCTTGCTCCCAGGTTCCTGTAATACTCGTGTGCTCTACCACCTTGGCACTGGGCGACAATCTCCCCAGTATATGGTAAGCTCTTATGTGCAAATACTGTGCCTTATTGAATTCTGTGCTCCTCATCCCCTCTCTGGGGCTAGACCAGCTTCCAAGCCGAGCTTCCTGGATCCCAGACCACCCCGAGGCAGTCAGATACTGTGCTTGAGCCCCTAGTAGAAACCAAGGGAGGGAGCGTGACCCTGGCCAGCAGACCTCACAGCCAGAGGGAACAGGCAGCTGCTTTCACTGGCGGAGAAATGAGAAGTGACTAGCTTTCCTGGGGAGCCAGGAAATACATCTGAAATTCTGGGCTTCCCAGAAGAACTCACATCAGAAAGAAAGAATTCAATTTCCACTGTGGAGTTCTCTGCTTGGAAGTTTCTAGCCTTATTTTCCCCTCTGTAAAATAACTGCTTTGCTGAGAAAGATGAAGACAACGGTATGAAGAAGTCTTATCACCAATGTCTGCCTTTTCGGAACCCAGAATTTCATCACAGACAGAGATGCCTCAGTTTCCCCCATTGTGAAGTGGAGATGATGACAGGTTGGTAGTCCTCTCAAGGGGGTCTAGACCACGTGAAATGTCATATGGAATGTGCCAAGCCTACAGTAGGTGCTTAGCAGATGCTGGTCCCCCATCACTGACTCACCCATACTTTGGATAAGATCCCAGATCCGTGGTGTGATCTCCTTGGCCTGTTTTAAACCAAAGGACACCGGGGTCCACCGTGGCCTTTCTCACGATGGCAGCTAGGGAGTTCAAATTTGGAGATTCAAGATGATGCACAAATCTGATATTCTATCTGTCCCAGAAACTGAAGGGACTGTCCTTAGATTAGCCTGTTTCCCTTGCTCTATGGCAGTGCTGTTCTTGGCTGGGAGTGGGGGGAGAGGGAATCTTTTAAGGACACTGCCAGGAAAGATGACAGGCCTGAGAGATTTGTCTTAGAGTTACACATCTGAACTTCCCTCCCCCTTTTATTTTGACATAACAGACTAAGATTTTACACCCCCAAAGAAAGTTTCTTTTCATACACGCTTTGGAAAATAATCAAATCACCCACCATCCAAAAGACACAAGGTCAGCCAGAGCCCTGCCCCAGAGAGATCGTTCCTTTTCACAATGAGGACACGGAAGAATAGCAAAATCCCATGCTCCCCCTTCCCACTGATTACAAAAAAGCAAAAAGAACCTTTACCAAAGGCTGTGGACACAGTGGGCTGGCCAGTGAATGACAGGTCAAGGCCTGGGCTAGCCGTGGGATACAGAATGGTATTGGGCCAAGCCCCATGCAGGTTAGGTGTGAGAATGGGTGCTTCCACTGTGGTCTCAGGAGCATCCCGAGTTTCACACTGATCCAGACTGGCAGGTGTCCAGTTCCAGAGATCCCTGAAGGACACTACAAGGGGCAGCAGAGCAGGGGACACCCCCCCCCCACACCCTAAGAGCCCAGTCATTTCTGCGACAGCATGGAGGAGTAGAACACACAGCCCCTCTACCCCCAGGGACAAGAAGGGCAGGGAGGTGCTGCTGAGGCTCTCACTCCCCAACACTCACATAGTCAGCTTGCCAGGAGATTCACAAACTTGAAAAGAGCAAAAGCAGGAGGTCTGGGAATGGGAAAATCCGGGGCCTTGCCATGGGCGCACTTCTGCATGGGCTCGTGGCCTCAGCTGGTTGAGTGTGGAAGGGGAGCCTGGGCCTTTCAGAGCAGTACCTCCCACAGCTACAGGAGACCCCTCGGAAGGTGCAGAGCCCACCACGGGGCACAGGACAACCAGCACTCTCCTTGGAGTTGGGCAGGGTGCTGCGTCTTCGGCCCTGAGCCCAGTCACTGCCATTCACAGAAAAGGGGGCGTGGCTGCTGCAGCCTCTGGGCTCCGGCAGGCTCCCCATCCCGTTGGGCTAAAAGGAGCTTAAATATTCCAGTGCTGCCTCGTATACAAATTTATACTGTTCCTGAGAGGGGGAGAGGCAGAGGGAGCAGAGGAGGAAAGAGAGAGAGATGAAAAGGAAAGGCATTTAGGTTAAAGACACAGATTTTGGAGGAAACTTTAGCTACAGCCCTATTAATAGTCATCGCAAAGTTGTCCACATAATTATCCCTATCTGAACCTCCCCCAAGTTCTGCCTGGTGCCTTACACCCACGCCTTCCCAGATGCCCAGTGGGTCATTCCCTTCCTTGTCACCATTCTGGACTCAGGTGCCTCTCAGACCGTAAGGTGCCTGTGAAGGACCCAGGAGTCTTTCTAAAATGCAGACTCTGACTGAGTAAATCCGGACTGGGTTGGGATCCTGCATTTCTAACAAGAGCCTAGGTGAGGCTGATGCTGCCGGTCTGCGGACCGGAGTTTGGGTAGGACCATGCTTCGAGTAGGTTAAGACTCTTAGGGCAAAGCTCCTTGTGTATGGTCTGTGCAGCGGGCCTGAGGATCTGGGCTCCGCTGGCCCACACGCTCTCCATCCCTTTCTGCACAGCGTTCGAGCCCTGTGCTTACGCCTCCATGCAAGTCACATACGCTAATTAGAACAGGATTGGACAGACTTGAAAACAGAATTCACACTCTCCTTAAGCCAGAATCCCTAATCCCCAGGATTAGTGTATCAGGATGCATACTTGGGCTGCCCAGCAGGCAGGAAGTAAGTTTGCAGAGGCTGTGGCCCATCAGGACCCAGCAAGCAGCCAGCTGCTGGTTTGTATTATCTGAGGCTCTCAGAGAGCCACCCCCACCTCCCCCGCTGGGGGAGAAGCCTCCTGGGACACTCACCAGGGTCTCCACCATGTTGGATTTGTTGTTCCGCAGTGTTTTCACGATGTGGAACACGTCGATGATGTTTTGCTGCTGGATCATCTCACACACGCTGCAGATGGCACAGAAGGTTCCACTGCGGCCGCCCCCATTTCTAGACACAGAGTGAAGACGTAAGCAATGTAGCCCCCAGGCACCTCCTGATCCTGAAACCACATCAGGAGTAGTGGGGAGTGGCTGGCTGGGTACGTGCAAAGTCAGGCTAGGGCAGAGAAGCCTTTGTGGTTGGAGTCCTGTCGGTGCCATGAACCTGCTTTGACTTTGGGCAAGTCTTTTCCTATTCCTATAATGGAGGGTTGGACTAGATGCTCTTTGAGAACTGGATTAGCCAGATCCTTGTCCAAAAGTAGGTTCTGGGTCTACCTGCACATCTAGTGATATAACGTGGAAGGTTCCAGGTGGTTTTCATCCTAGTTCTTTCCATCGGCTAAGGACAAAAACCTTTCCGGTGCTCCGTAATTCATGTTCATGGAAACACCCCTCCAACTATTTACAGAAAGGCCCATAGGGAATCTGCCTGATTCGGAACTCCTGGGCGTGTTGCCAACAGCAACTAATGATTTCATGTAATGGCCTGTGTCTAAAGAACATCTGGATGGAAACCAAGGCCCTCGGTTTCCCAGATGTTTTATCTACAGGACGCCCAACAAGCAGCTGTTTCAGGTACAGACAGCTGTCCTCCGTTCGCTGGCCAGAGCCCGCATTTTGGTGTCTGTTGTGTCTCTGGCCTCCAAGGACACCGCCGTCCCTGTTGATAGGAGGACATGCCTGTGCTTTCCTTTGGTTCAAACTGTGGGTCACCTTGGCGAGGGGGACCTGGATAAAAAGGTACTCCTTTCTAAAAGCAGGCTAAAAAACAATCACCTGCAGGAGGAGGGCGGAACGCCCCACAGAAGGAGGGTTTAGTACTTTTTTGAAGCAAGAACGGCAGAGTCCAAGAGGAAGAGGTGAGTGGGCACAGGTGTTCCGGGGCCTGGTGGAGTGATGCCTGGGATGGGTGTGCCTGTGAGCCAAAGGGGAGGCCCCCTGAGTGTGTGGGAGCGACCTGGATGGGAGGCAGGGGCTCGGTGGCAGGGAACCCGTTGCCAGGGTCTGGGATGTGGGCAGAAAGAGCTTGGTTTGGCTGACGGCGCCCGTCCCTGTGATACTGACACCTCACGGCATCTTTCCGGTGCCTGGTTTGGGATCTGCGTCTTTGCGGAAGAAAGGATTGTGATAGGTGGTGGCCTTAAGCTGTGCGTGTGCATGTCTGTTTGGTTTTCCTGACACATGCTTGCACCCCTTGCTTGAAAGAAGGAACAGTAAACTCGTTTTGTAAAGACTGAACTCGATTCTCAGGTCAGGAAGGTGTGACCAGGGCCTCCACTGGCTCCAGAAATATTTACTCTGCAAAAGGAAGATCATCATGTGCTCTTCTTTGGGGAATAATTTGAGGATCTGGTCGGTGGAAGCCACTTCGCCCCAGCATTCTTGCGATTAACAGGACACATCGTGCCTCCTGTGGGGGACCGGGGCTTTCTCCCCCATCGGGAGTGCTGGGGAGCGGCCGGTCTACCCCCGATGTTTGCGAAAGGCCTCCCGGTTTTGCATTAATAACGTGTCACATAACCTTAGTTCAAGGCAACAAATGGGCAACCCCAGTCCATGAAAGATCGTAATTCCTTGAATACACACCCCTTGACTTTTTTTTTTATAATTTTTTAAAAATTTTTTTAATAAACATATAATGTATTATTAGCCCCAGGTTTACAGGTCTTTGAATCGCCAGGTTTACACACTTCACAGCATTCACCATAGCACATACCCTCCCCAATGTCCATAACCCAACCACCCTCTCCGTACCCCCTTCCCCCCCGGGCAACCCTCAGTTTGTTTTGTGACATTAAGAGTCTCTTATGGTTTGTCTCCCTCCCAATCCCATCTTGTTTCATTTATTCTTTTCCTACTCCCCAAACCCCCCATGTTGCATCTCCACTTCCTCATATCAGGGAGATTATATGATAGTTATCTTTTTCTGATTGACTTATTTCGCTCAGCATGATCCCCTCTAGTTCCATCCACGTCGTCGCAAATGGCAAGATTTCATTTCTTTTGATGGCTGCATAGTATTCCATTGTGTATATATACCACATCTTCTTTATCCATTCATCTGTTGATGGACATCTAGGTTCTTTCCATGGTTTGGCTATTGTGGACATTGCTGCTATAAACATTCAGGTGCACATGCCCCTTTGGATCACTACGTTTGTATCTTTAGGGTAAATACCCAGCAGTGCAATTGCTGGGTCATAGGGTAGTTCTATTTTCAACATTTTGAGGAACCTCCATGCTGTTTTCCAGGGTGGTTGTGCCAGCTTGCATTCCCACCAACAGTGTAGGAGGGTTCCCCTTTCTCCGCATCCTCGCCAGCATCTGTCATTTCCTGACTTGTCAGTTTTAGCCATTCTGACTGGACACACCCCTTGACTTTTAAGGAATATTGAGATGTGGTATAGCCAGGCATTCCTATGGCCAGTGGCATCCCCTAGGACAGACACCGGTCACCCCTCCCCCACCAGAGAGCCTTCCACAGTACTCACAGGCAGTGGACCACAGTGCGTCCCTCCCTCCCGTCGTACTGCTCCTGCCACTTCTCCAGCCGTCGGACCACTTTGAGCAGAGAGCGCTTGGAGGGGGGTGTGTCCCGGTAGGCCGGCCAGCCGATGTACTGCAGGTGCTGGACTATCCGGTACCCATCCTGAGGCTGAGAACAGAGAGGCCGTCAGGGCTGTTCTTACAGGGACACAAGCCCTTCATAGGCCCCGGGGCTGCGGCACCGGAGCGGGAGACAGACCGAATGGGGTCGATGCTGTGTCGTCATGGGGACACACTCCTCTTTCTCCCTTTGTGCATATGGATTCTCCTGCCACGACGTCCCTGCACCTCCTTTCTCCCTGGAAAACTACTGGTTTCCAAAACCCAAATGTCCCTTTCTCTAGGAAGAGACTTCCCTGACTCTACTGGGCAGATTTCTTCTCTCCCCACTGAGGTTCATGTGCCAGAACATAGATCACCTTCCCACCGGACAGGGAACTGAGGGCAGAGATGGAGTTCTGGGACCCTGGGACCCCCAGTAAATGGTAAAGACCAAAGCCATTCTGTAGCCATTTCACAGACTACCGATCTGCTCCCTCCCACCCAATACTCCTCCAGCTAGCTGGTAAAGTCCCCCCGGAAGCAACTAATCATCTTCCATCTTGGTGTTCTCAGGGTCTAGCCCAAAGCTTCCTGGATCCGATCAAAGACCCTGTCAACTCCTGCCAAAACAGGGCAGCAGTGGGGAAGCACCGAATTCTGAGAAGATTTGATCACAAGGCAGCAAGTGTGTCAGGGAAGAGGCAGATGGCAGGCTGGAGGCCTCCCCGTGGGTCTCTGAGTGTCAGAGCCACTGTTGGGTCTGAAGCCACAATCAGCAGAGGCATCGTTTCCCCGAGGACAGGATGATCCGGAGAGCACAGCACAGCCTCCTGGCTGGACCCTTACCCGGGCCATATTACAGATGCGGAATATTCTGTGGATGATGTCCTCGTCGATGTCTGCGGACACGAACTCCACCTGGATGGGCCCGTAGCACCCGGACGTCTTCTCAGGCCAGTACTGCATACAGAGCTGGGGCAGGAGAGAGGTCAGAGAGAGAGAGAGAGAGAGAGAGAGGCTGAGGGAGGCGTGGGGGCCATCGTGCTCATTTATCACCAGGGCCTTTCTTACTGTCTGCAGAACATCCTGGCTAGGAAGGAACAGTAGTAGGGGGAGAAGTTGACCCCGCTCCCTTTGGGGAGCAGCCACCCATGTCTGTTGTTGAAAAGCCAGAGCTCTAGACACAGAAACACTGCACTTATAAAATATTTGCTCTGCTGATTCCAAGCCATTTGTTAGGGTTGCCGGGCCTCAGTTTCCTCCTCTGTAAAGCAAGGGGGAATAATGCCTCCCTCGAAATGCTGGCAGGATTGGAACAAGTACAGTCTCTATTTCAATGCGAAGCAAAGCAAACTTCCCCATTCTGGAAAAACCTTCCCAGTGTCCCTCTTATCATCAGATCCTCAGTAGCTTGAGAAACACACAGGCCTTGGCATCAGACTGGTCTGGGTCCCTATCCTGGCTCTGCTGCTCGCTTGCTGAGGCCCAGGCCTGTTTTCTCCCACTGAAGATCAGGTGACACGGTGCTGAGAGACCCTGCACATGATCTTTCCTATTTTTCTGGAACTGGATTTAGGACCTATCCCCGAGAGCAAAAGGTACTGGTTGCCCTCTGACCAAAGACAGTGGTTTTCAGCCAGAGGTGGTTTGGCCAGCCAGGGGACATTTGGCAACGTCGGGGGACATTTCTGAAAGTCACACCTGGGGGATGCTATGGGCCTCCAGCATGTAGAGCCCAGGATGCTAATAGCCATCCTACAGGGAATACTCCTCAGAGAGCAGTCCAGCCCCAAATAGAGCAGAGACTGAGAAACCCTGGCTTAAGATCCTAATTTGTTTCCCACATTTATACCGCCATCAAGGAGAGAGTAATTTATTCCCCTGTATATGTCAAGCCATTAGATGACTTCAGTTGGGGAAAGAATATTCAGGTAGGTGGCACGGGTTGTGGCTCAGAGAGGGGCAAAGCACGCTTCTGCAAATCCCCCATTTTGAAGGGGCATGGAGATGGACCCTGTGCAGGTCTATAGGCCCCAGAGTTGGGGCACGCAGGGGAGCTAAGACTGCAGCTGCGGGTTTGCTGGGGACCGCCCTGGTGTGGACAAAGAGGCCATCTGTTTGACCATTGGGAAGTTACCGAAAAATGTACCTGAGACTCAGGAAGACCCATTAAGGCTCCTGAGAGCAGCCTGAGATCAAGTCTTTCATCAGCAGCCACAGTCTATACTGAGCTTGCAGACAAGGAGCTAGACGATAGGTGACCCATGGAAATGGTGGCCCCCTGTGGCCACCATAGATGCAGGATCTTCACAAAAATGATCCTTCTCCCTCTTGTTGAGAGAGCACAACCAACTCTCCCTGGACAGTCACATGCAAAACATCTTTAATTCCAGTCTTCCTCTAGAACCAGAACCAGAATGGAAGAGCAGGGGGAAGGAGGATATAGGAGAGAGAAAAGAACCCAAATTCCAGCTTGGGAATAACATGATGGCTTACAGGGTAAGTCTGACCCGTTGGCTGATTTTGCAAATACAGTTTGACTGAAATACAGCCACAGTTATTAATTTATGTATTGTCTGTGGTTGCTTTCAAACTACAACGGCAGATTTGAGTAACTGACAATACCCTGCATAACCCAAAGTTGCCCGCAAAACCGAAAATATTTCCTGTCTGGTCCTTTACAGAGAAAAGTTTGCCGGCCCTTGACCTACAGAGTTGTTCTAAGGATAAAGGAGATGATACATGTGAAGAAACCCTTTGCCCAGTGCCAGGCACGGAATAAGGATCCGCTGAATTCCAGTAATTCACATTATTCTGGAACCTATCAGTGTCCAGTACACATGACCGCCATGATGGTAACAGCTAACATATACATCAGAAGGATTCTTCTAATCATTCCTCTTAAACAGCAAAGATGTGCAAGGCTAGGTTTCCTAATGCAGAGGTGCCTTGCTTCCCCATGTCCATCATGGGTTAATTGAGCACACTGAGAAAGGAGCTGGGTCTGTGTGTGGTGGGGGTGCTGGACAGTTATCAGCTGAGCTGTGCAATAATGACAGACCCACAATCTGAACTTCATTTCTCTTTGCCATTGGCTCTTCTGGCTTGCAACCTTCACAGTAATGAGGGACTGGTAGAGATTAGTTGGTGGTATGCCAAAGAAATCAGAATTAATCAGAACTGCCCATTAAAAAAATAATAGCCTTTATCACCTGCGTTGAATTGAGCTTTGCCAGAGGTTGGCTGTGATCCTGACATGAGGTACGTGGGTCACAGGCATCAGGGAAAAAGTCTATTACCCCCAATATTTTCAGTCCAGAGAGAAAGTGGAATGATTTGTCTCTTTTAATAAGATTTCCAGACCAATTTCTCAAGCTAATAGGTTCTACTATGCCTCAAACAAGACTCCTATATTTCCGGACACTTTTCTGCATTTGATTTTCCAGGTCACTCTCCCGTGATGTCCAGAGGGCTGGGGAAGGGTGCAGGGTCCTTCTAATCCTAAATCAGAGCCATCCTCTCACTTGAATTCCCTGATTCATGAGACTGGAGCAGCAGCAGCAGCAGCAGCAGCAGCACGGTCACATCCAGCCCAGTGATATATGGGCAGATGAGCTGTTTGTGCCGCCAAGCATCATCAGGTCTCCCCACAGCCATGGATGTCCTACATAGTCCAGGTATGGGAAACAGGAGAGAGATGGGAGAGGCCAGTGTTCTGTTCCCAGTTATCCTTCAGGGCTCAGAGATGATTCTCACCAATAAGAAATATCCTCTGTGGTTTAGCTCAAGGCTGTCCTGGTGCCCAAGTACTGGGGTAGTGTCTCGGTGGGTGCTGTGTCTGTAGAGTAGCTAAATGTTGTGTGGCTCCCGCTTGAAGCACCCTGGGTTCAGATCCCAGCCCTGGTGCCTTTCAGCAGAGTGACTTGGCCAAATCTTTTTTTTTTAATTAAATTTTTAAATTATTTTATAAACATATAATGTATTATTAGCCCCAGGTTTACAGGTCTGTGAATCGCCAGGTTTACACACTTCACAGCACTCACCAGAACACATACCCTCCCCAATGTCCATAACCCCACCACCCTCTCCGTACCCCCCTACCCCCGGCCCACCTCAGTTTGTTTTGTGACATTAAGAGTCTCTTATGGTTTGTCTCCCTCCTGATCCCATCTTGTTTCATTTATTCTTTTCCTACCCCCAAACCCCCAACGTTGCATCTCCACTTCCTCATATCAGGGAGATCATATGATAATCGTCTTTCCCCGACTGACTTATTTTGCTCAGCATAATACCCTCTAGTTCCATCCACGTCATTGCAAATGGACTTGGCCAAATCTTATAGCTTCTCTGGGTTATGAGTGGTTGGGAATCTTAATGTGTTACTTGATCTTTAGTGAGTACTAAATCAATGCAATTATTAGCAGTAATATTCAGTAAACTTATAATAACATGGTCAAGGCTCAATGCACATGGTGGTGTCTCATGGAAAGCAGCGAGGAATTGAGCTTTGCTCCCTAGGTGACACAGAAAGGAAGCAGAGGCCGCATAGGTGAACTGAGGAGCTTGACTGTGAGCACAGAAGCACCAGTGATTTACAGAAATCTTGGGAAAGGAGGGTTATGGTTTCTTTTCTCTTTTTTTCTTTTTTTAAATTCCAGTTAGTTAACATAGTCTTATATTAGTCTCAGGTGTATAATATAATGATTCAGCACTTCCACACATCACCCAATGCTCATTACATGTGGCCTCCTTAATTCTTGCCCCCCATTTCAGCCATCCCTCTGCCCCCATCCCTCTTTCTCCTTTCTCCATAGTTAAGAGTCTGTTTCTTGATTTGCCTCTCTCCTTTCCTTAATTTTTCCCTTTGCTTATTTTTCTCCTTAAATTCCACATATGAGTAAAATCATTTGGTATTTGTCTTTTTCTGACTAGCTTATTCTACATAGCATAATACTCTCTAGCTCCATCCATGTCATTGTAAATGGCAAGGTTTAATTCTTTTTTTCATGGCCGAATAATATTCCATTGTATATCTACACCACATATTCTTCATCCATTCATCATTTGATGGACACTTGGGCTGCTTCCATTATCTTGGATATCGTAGATACTGCTGCTATAAACGTAGGATGCATGTATCCTTTGGAATTAGTGCTTTTGTATTCTTGGGGTAAGTACCCAGTAGTGCGATCGCTGGATTGTAGGGTTGTTTTATTTTTAACCTTTTGAGGAAGTTCCATATGTTTTCCACAGTGGCTGCACCAGTTTGCCTTGCCTCCAACAGTGCAAGAGGGTTCCCCTTTCTCTATATCCTTGTCAACTCCCATTGTATCTTGTGTTCTTGGTTTTAGCCATTTTGACGGGTATGAGGTGATACCTCATGGCAGGTAGATTGATTCGCATTTCCTGGATGATGAGTGATGATGAGCATCTTTTCATGTGTCTATTGGTTCATCTGTATGTCTTTGGAGAAATGTCTACTCATGTCTTCTGCCCATTTTTTAATTGGATTATTGTTTTTTGTGGGGTTGGGTTTTATAAGTTCTTTATATATTTTGTATACTAAACCTTTATCGGACGAGTCATTTGCAAGTGTCTTGTCCCATTCCGTAGGCTGCCTTTCAGTTTTGTTGAATCTTTCCTGCACTGTGCAGAAGGTTTTTATTTTGACATAGTCCTAGTAGTTTCTTTTCACTTTTGTTTCCTTTGCCTCGGGAGACATATCCAGAAAGAAGTTGTTACAGCTGATGTCAAAGAGGTTACTGCCTATGTTCTTTCCTAGGATTTTTGTGGCTTCAGGTCTCACATGTAAGTCTTTCATCAAACTTGAAGTTGATTTTGTCTATGGTGTAAGAAAGTGGTCTAATTTCATTGTTTTGCATGTGGCTCTCCAATTTTCCCAGCACCATTTGTTGAAGAAAGTGTCTTTTTCGCCACTGGATATTCTTTCCTGCTTTGCTGAAGATTAATTGACCATATGTTGTGGGCTTATATCTGGATTTTCTGTTCTGTTCTATTGATCTATGTGTCTATTTTTGTACCAGTACCATACTGTTTTGATTATTACAGCTTTGTAATAGAGCTTGAAGTCTGGGGTTGTGATGCCCCCAGCTTTGCTTTGCTTTTACAAGATCGCTTTGGGTATTGCAGTGGGGTCTTTTGTGGTTCCCTACAAATTTTAGGATTGTTTGTTCTAGTTCTGTGAAAATTGTTGTGGTATTTTGATAGGGGTTGCATTAGATGTGTACATTGCCTTGGGTAGTATAGAAATTTCAACAAAATGTGTTATTCCAGTCCAAGAGCACAGAACATCTTTCTACTTCTTTGTGTCATCTTCAGTTTCTTTCATGAGTGTTTTATGGTTTTCAGATGATAGGCCTTTCACCTCTTTGGTTAGGTTCATTTCTACGTACTTTGTTATATTGGGTGCAATTGTAAATGGGATTGTTTTCTTAATTCATCTTTATCCTCTTCATTATTGGTATATAGAAATGTAACAGATTTCTGTCCATTGATTTCATATCCTGTGACCTTGATGAATTTGTTTATTAGTTCTAGCACGTTTTTGGTGGAGTCTTTTGGGTTTTCTCTATATAGTATAATGGCACCTGCAAATGGTAAAAGTTTTTCTTCTTCCTTACTGATCTGGATGACTTTTACTTCTTTGGTTGTCTGATTGTTGTGGCTAGGACTTCCAGTATAAAATAAAAGTGGTGAGAGTGGACATTCTTGTATTGTTCTTGACTTTAGGAGAAAAGCTCTCAGTTTCTCTCCATTGAGTATGATGTCAGCTATGGGTTTTTCACATAAGGCCTTTACTATGTTGAAGTATGTTCCCTCTTAGTCAGCTTTGCTGAGGGTTATTATGAATGGTACTTTATCAAATACTTTTTCTGAGTCTATTGAAATGATTGTACGGCTCTCATTCTTTCCCTTATTGATACGTCATATCAGTTGATTTGTGAATATTGAATTACCCTTGCAACCCGGGAATACATCCCACTTGATTGTGGTGAATGATTTTTTTAATGTATTGTTGGATTCAGTTTGCTAGTATTTTGTTGAGGATTTGTGCCTCTATGTTTATCAGATATATTGCCTTGTAGTTCTTTTTTGTGAACTACGTATGGTTTTGGTATCAGGGTAATGCTGCCTGATAGAATGAATTTGGAAGTTTTCCTTCCTTTTCCATTTTTTGGTCTTAGTTTAAAAAGAATAGGTATTAATTCTTCTTTAAATGTTTGGTAGAATTCTCCTGTGAAGGTATCTGGTCCTGGGCTTTTGTTTTTTGGAAGCATTTTGATTCTGATTTAATTTCTTTGCTGGTTATTGTCTTATTTAAATTTTTTTTACTTTTTCTGCTTCACTTTTGGTAGTTTATATGTTTCTAGAAATCTATCCATTTATTTTAGGTTGTCCAATTCATCGGTATATAGTTTTTTTTTAATATTCTCTTCTGATTGTATTTCTGTGGTGTCGGTTATTTCTCCTCTCATTAGTGATTTTATTTACTTGGGTCCTTCTTTTCCCATTGATAAAATTTATCAATTTTATTGATTTTTTTTAAAAGAATCAGCTCCTGGTTTCATTGATCTATTGTTTTTTGTTTTGTTTTGTTTTAGTTTCTGTAACATGTATTTCTGCTCTAATCTTTATTATTTCCATCCTTCTGCTAGTTTTTGGGTTTTGTTGTTCTTTTTCTAGCTCCTTTATGGATGAGGCTAGGTTGTTTATTTGGGGTTTTTCTTGCTTCTTTAGATAGGCCTGTATTGCTATAAACTTCCCTTTTAGAACAGCATTTGCTGCATCCCAAAAGTTTTGGACCATTATGTTTTCATTTTTGTTAGTTTCCATGTAATTTAAAAAAAATTTTTTAATTTTTTTATTTCTTTTTTTTTTAAACTTATTTTTTTATTATTTTTTATAAACATATATTTTTATCCCCAGGGGAACAGGTCTATGAATCGCCAGGTTTACACACTTCAAAGTACTCACCATAGCACATACCCTCTCCAATGTCCATAAACCCGCCCCCATTCTCCCAACCCCCCTCCCCTCAGCAACCCTCAGTTTGTTTTGTGAGATTAAGAGTCACTTATGGTTTGTCTCCCTCCCAATCCTATCTTGTTTCATTTACTCTTCTCCTACCCCCTTAACCCACCATGTTGCATCTCCTCTCCCTCATATCAGGGAGATCATATGATAGTTGTCTTTCTCCGATTGACTTATTTCGCTAAGCATGATACCCTCTAGTTCCATCCACGTCGTCGCAAATGGCAAGATTTCATTTCTTTTGATGGCTGCATAGTATTCCATTGTGTATATATACCACATCTTCTTTATCCATTCGTCTGTTGATGGACATCTAGGTTCTTTCCATAGTTTGGCTATTGTAGACATTGCTGCTATAAACATTCGGGTGCACGTGCCCCTTTGGATCACTGATCAAGGTTTTCATAGTAGCACTGTGGGGTTTTGTTGATTTTGTCTTTTTAAATGTAGAAAGATGCTATGTCACCACTCCTTCCTTTTCCCTTCCTACTTTTAGAAGAGATCTTGTATGGTGTCCCATATCTGAATTTGTTTCCTTGTGGTATTGTTTATCTTGTCCTTTGTCCTCTGTATTTTCTAAAAATTAGAGGTTAGATCTCAAGGCCTGGTTTAAATTCAGGTTGAATATTTTGGGAAAGAATAGGTTCTAGATTATGCTTTTCTCTTCCCTAGGATTTGGGAACAGGCATTTTAATTTAGCAATATATATATATATATATATATAAATGCTATATAAATATATGTAATGGCTTAGAGTTCACTTGGAAGTTAATTTTATTAGTGTAACAAGGGGTTGCAAGCTTAATTTATTCCAGTTGTGGTTGGAAATGTGTTATTCTGAATAGTTGGTCTGGTTGAATGGTTATAATTTTTCAGTATATTTTAAGATTATAAGCTATGTGCCTACTGGGTAAAGTGGCTTGAGCATTAAACATTTTTGGTGGTTGAATTTTATGGAGAATGACAGGGTATCCAGATGTGTGGGTGGCTCAGTCAGTTTAAGTGTCTGCCTTCCGCTCAGGTCATGATCCCAGGGTCCTGGGATCAGGTCCTGCACTGGGCTCCTTGCTTAACGGGGAGCCTGCTTCTCCCTCTGCCTGCCCCCTGCTTGTGCTCTCTCTCTGACAAATAAAAATCTTTAAAAAAAAAATGACAGGGTATCTGAATTGTAATTGTAAAACATGATTCTATAAAGATTTATTCTAAGCACATTAATTTAGTAATATGCATTAATTCTACCTCTACTGGATAAATTTTAACAGAATATTTTTCTGATAAATGCTTATGCTAATTTAAAGTACAGTTATTAATCTAAGCACACCCTCAGGGTCATAATTTTATATGTACGTTGTGTTAGAAACTCAGACATGTAAATAAAAGTTCCTATTATAGCTGACTTTGCTAACTTAATTTGATATTTAAGGTTTTTTTTTCCCCTTGATATCCTTCCAAGTACTTGTATGTCTGGGAAAAATTAAACTCAATGAAATTTTGTGTGTCTCAATGAAGAATAGCATGGTATATATAAAGTAACCTTGCATGATGAATGGTAGCTATCATAGGTAGTTCCCAGCACATTCTTGATTTAATCCCTTGGAAGGCAGGAATACTGTTCTATATATTAAAATTTGTTTGTTGTGAATAATAAGGTACCTTGGTTAGTAAGTACTTTGGAACTGTAGTAAGTACTACACTGAAAATACATACACGGTGCTCTCTTTTTTTCTCCTTTAAAAAAAAAAATACAAATATATAGGACTTAGCGAAACAAGCCTGATCTTTGAAGCCTGGTGAACTGTGGTTTTGTGTGTGATTCTGGGCAGCTTCCTTGACCTCTGTCTTTTTTTTTTT